>NC_086270.1:4095153-4172811 GCF_021018805.1 Prinia subflava
TTCTCTTTCTTTCTCTCTTTCTTTCTCTCTTTCTTTCTCTTTCTCTTTCTTTCTCTCTTCTCTTTCTTTTCTCTCTCTTTCTTTTCTCTCTTCTTTCTCTCTTTCTTTCTCTTTCTTTCTCTCTTTCTCTCTCTCTCTCGTTCTTCCTTTCTTTCCTTCTTTCCTTCTGTCTTTCTTCCTTCTTTCCTTCTTTCTTTCTCTCTCTCTTTCTCTCTTTCTCCTTGAGGAGTTTGGGACTCCATCCTGCATCTTCCGTGGTGTGCAGGGGATGTGCTGAGCTGAAGGCCCAATCTGCATTCATCAACCTTGTCCCTGTGCTGCTCCACAGAGAGCAGGATTGCTTTGAATTTCACATGCAATCAGAACATTTCACAGGGCAAATTGTGGTCATTTTGACGACTATGCAGCGAGCTTCATTTCAGTCCAAATATACATGATATTCAGAAATACAATGAGGTGATTTAACGTTTTAAAAGGGGAGTATATGGGATAAATGAGGAGAAAAATCATGACACTTACAAACTTGTTCTAAAGATGCATTGTTCCTTTCTCTTCAGAAATAAAAGGCCACCCCCACAAAAGAAAAACCAACACCACACCCCTCCCTCAACCCACCAATTTCTAATAAGAATAAATTCGCCACTGAAGAAGAATTCCATTGATATACAATTCATACCTGAAATCTATTTTAAACTTGGAAAAGGAAGGCTGGGAAAAGAGGGAAGGAAAGTAGGAAGAAAAGAATTATCAACATTGTTTTCAGCACAAATCCAAAATATAGTCACATACTAGCTACTGAGAAGAAAAATAACTTTACCTCAGCCAAAACCAGCACACAAATGTTGGGTTGGTAAGAGATCAAATGCCAGAGAAGAATATGTAAGATAGGAAATATTGATTCTTGATTTCTAGGACTTACCACGTCCTTTAGCAATGCTAAGGCTGCTCTCAACTGCACAGCTCTCATAGGAGAAACATCAAGGGGTTTTCATTAATTTCTGCTACTGCCTGTCACTTACGCAGTGTCTCCTTTCAATTAAAGGTTTGTGTTGAAACACATAAAACCTAAACTTGCTTTATCAAATTTGTTCTCTGGGATTATGCAAAAATTTTTCACGTTTTGATTGATGGCAACATCATTGCTGTAGTCTGATTTATCACTTTATACTCCTGCCAAAAAGGGTTAAAAGCCATCCCTTCCCAAACATTTACTACCTGACCTTTTCACAGCTACCATGACAAATTTTTAGATTTCTGTATTTCTTAAAATGCACCATGATAGCAGCTGGAGTATTCTAATTTCTTTAAACTGTGCCTTCCCAGTTATTTATTTAAGAGCTGTGTAGATAAGCTCTCCATTCTCACCTAGATCAGTGATAAGAGAGGAAATGGCCTTTTTAGAGTGTCTCTGCTTTTTAAAGCAGATAGAAATAATAAGGTTGACAAAGAAAAAAGGAAAATTAGGCATTATGAGGGTAATAACTTAGAAAGTGTCAGATTCAGAATAATTGAATCCAATGACATTTAATGCTATGGAAAACAATAGCAGCAGCCCAGCCGCCCATCTGATTCATGTCTAGTTCATGTTTAACAAAACAAGGCTAAGGGTCATGCAGTCATGAGTCCCATAAATAACCTGTTAATGGGATTTCCAAACAAGCTGTCCTCAAAATGGTTTTTTGTCTCACAGAAAGAATATTAAAATGCAAATGGATTCGGGCTGTGTCCTCATAAACAACCATGTTCATTTAACCTCTGACCTCGACGTTTAACTGCCCATTCCAGCAATTTGTATGGTATTAGCCACAGCATGCCACTCCAAAGTGCTAACTTTGAGAAGAGAGGACTAAATGAATAGGTCACTATCTGTGATGCCCAGTTAACCATGTCAAACTGACTTTATTGGCATAGAAATATTCTAAATGTTTCCTTTAGTTAGTTGACTTTTTGTTTGTTTGTTTGTTTGTTTTGTTTGTTTTTTTGTTTTTTTTTTTTGGTTTTTTTTTTTGCTATGGGGAAAATAAGGTGCCAAGAAAGGTGCCCTGAAACATTTTTGATTGCAGAGCGCCGTGTGCCAGCTCAGCAGAAGATCAACTGGAGAGTTTTGGCAGAGACTGCCAAAAGTCACCTGCCTTCCCCTGCCTGCCCTCCTTGGGCAGCTGCCAGGAGCCCTTGGTGAAGAACTTTGTGTCCTGTCCAGATTTTCCTGACCCTTTTCTGCAGCAGGATATTCCAGCCATTCATTCCCTGCAGCATCTTCAGTCACATTTTTAGAATAATGTGGCTTTTTTTTTTACAGTATTAAAAGGAGCCCACCTGACTGACACAAATAACAAAAAAAATTTGTTATTTTTTCAAATTCAACCACTTTTCTCCTGCCTGATACTCGTCACAGGTGTCAAGGGGAGAACTTCAAGTGATCTAGGGGAGCTTTCCTGAATATGGACAATGTCAAATTAAAACAGCAACAAGTTAAATATCTGGTCACTGTTCCCAGTTAAAAGTATCATGAAAATCACAGTAAATACCCACTCAAACCAAGTTAAAGCATGAAGGTTGCTCTTAACGACTTGGTTTTAAAAAAGCAATTAATTCTTTGAAAGCACGTGACTTCTGAGAAAAGGGTGAGAATCCCTTCTGCAGTGAACTGTATGTTCCAGAGGAAAGGAGTCGTTGGGATGAACTCTCACCTGGCTGGGTGTCCATAATTTATCATCACTGAATTTCTATTCCAAAACACTCGTAGCACTTCAGAGTTTATTAGAAATTTGCAAATTCTAGAGAAAACTGCCACAGCTGAGGCTGGATCTAAAAGTTTCAAAGTTTGCTGCACAACACAGAAGAGAAGGAAACAATCTGAACTAACCGTGTTTAGAAAGCAATGATTATTTTCACATTTGCTAACATCAGACCATGCCCAGTGGTATTCTCAGTTGATTGTTCACCTGGACTGATTTTTCGTGTCAGTTTTGGATTTCGTTTTTTCAGTTTTGGATTTAGTTTTAGGTAAATCCCTCCCTACACAGCTTTTCAGGGGCACAGTTTCAGGTACCCCTCATTGCACGTCACCGATTTGTCTCATTTTGTTTTGCTCACACTCACTGGCAGTGAAGTCTCTGAATACCAGAGTTTCAGCTGCTAGCACTTTTCTGGACGTGTCCACTTTCTCATCCAAAAAAAGTGATGACTTCTATCCTAGAAGAAGTGACAACAGATCTTTTTATCTCATCTCTTTTTAACTTGCAGTTTTCTAAAAAGAAAACATTAAGCTCTGAAGGAGAGTAGAGGCCTTAGACTGTTCTTTGACCCTCCCAGCGTGGTGTGTATTAAAGATTTATATTTCCTTAGCCACACCACTGAAGACTGTGGGCCTGACATTGGTCTGAACTTAGGCTTCAGGCTCTGCTAGTGTCTGTGTGAAAGGCAGGCGAACAACTTTCTCATGTTAGCCTGAGAAATCTAAAGGAGGAATTCAAACAAACCTTGGGAAGTGAGAAACCATCTGCAGGTGGTGTTTTTCCAACATGTTTACTGGAAAGAGATGTTTACTAAAGAGTGTAGACGCTGAATAACCAATCATGTTCTTGGTACCGAACTACTCTATAAAAGTAGAATGTAGAAGAATAAAGTTTGCTCTCATCTTTACCATCATGGAGAGTCATGTTGTTATTTCTGTGCCGTCCGAAAACCATAGCAACATCTGGTGACCTGACGTTTCGAAGAAGTTCAGCGCAGCCGGGACTGATTCATGCAGCAAAGCTTGAAAATTCTACCTGCCTCCTTAGAGAGGTAAGCAAAATATCTCCACGTTTTTCTAAAGAATGCTGGTCCTGCTGACCATGGAAAAAGATCACTCCTGCCAAAAAACAGCAGGTCGGACGGCACCCAGCACAGCTGGACTTTAATTTCTAGAACAGACAGCTGGGCAAAGGTTCCAGAAAAACCTGGGGAACCAGCCTGAGAAAGGACAGCTTGTGCCTTTCCTGACAAGAGCTGCTGGAATTCTTCGCTGCTGACAGCTTGCCCAGCGCTCCCCCGACCTCTTTCGGTTCTGTCTGGCCGAGATCAAAGCGAGCGTCTGTAAGCCTCTCCCGGCCGGCAGAGACGGCGCTTCCTTGGCTTTTCCTTCTCCTTTCTTCATACCACGGATGGCTGGCAGTGGTTCCTGCGCTATCATCCACTGCGACTAGTCTGTACCGTGACTTTAAAAGATGCTAGCCCGTCCAAGATACAGCTGGTCAGATTCCGACCCAGAGTGTGACACAACGATCCTTTCCTCGTCGGCGTGGCCCAGCATCTGGCCTGCGGACGGGACCGGGATCGAAAACCTTTGATCCCTCTGTATCCTTCTGTGTGTTCAGGGCGAAAAGTTCACTTTATGAGTGTTTTATGCTTTTAACGTTACCTGTGCTTGTTTTTATGATTGCCTGTGTGAGTTTAGGGCTTGTCTTTCTTTGTGTCTCTGTGTTTTAACTTTGTTCTTTTCCTTCCGCGGGGGTGGGGGTGCGGTCGAGACAGAGGCATGGCAGCACGGATGCGATCTCCCTGCCTTCTCTCTCTCTCGCTCGGTTTTTCTCCCGCCCTGCTCCAGGGCGCTGCAGCGGCTGCAAAATCTCTCTCTCTCTCTCGTTTTTCCGTACTCGGTTTCCCCCCCTCCCCGCGGGCGCGCAGGTCCCTTCCCCGCGCGGTGCCGCTGAGACGGGCGGCTTGGAGCAGCTTTGCCTCTTCGTCCCCCCCCCTTCCCCCCAGGGCGGTGAGGGGGGCCACCGGCTCTCCGCTTGAGACAGGCGGCGGCAGGGTGGCGGCGGGCTGAGCCCCGCCAAGCCCCGCTCCGTTGTCCCCTCTCCGTATCCCCTCCATTTCCTTCCCGCGTGAATTTGCACAGCAAGTCGTCATAGGAACGGAGGAGCGGTCTCCTCGCTCCTTTTCCCCCTTCCCCCCGCCATGAGCGGCGGGGTTCGCTCCCCCACTCCTTCCCTGCGGGCCAAGCGGCTGGCTGCGAATAGGGCATGAGGAACTTGCCGTTCCTCTAGACAGCGGATAATGCTGTGGGAGTTGCTTCGCTTGAATTTTTTTTTTTTACATAGAAATGGGGGCCACGTTTGTTTGGATTTCCCCCAGCTCTGCGGAGCGGCCCTGGGGCCATTGAGCCCCCAAAGCCCCACTGAGGGAGGGCCAAATAGCTTCGTCGCCTTTGAGGTGAGCAGAAGCTTTTTCCTTTACAGAAAAATGGGGGCCACGTTTGTTTGGATTTCCCCCAGCTCCGCGGGGCGGCCCTGGGGCCCTTGAGCCCCCAAAGCCCCACTGAGGGAGGGCCAAATAGCTTCGTCGCCTTTGAGGTGAGCAGAAGCTTTTCCCTTTAGAGGGACAGTTGAATTTTGTTTGGGTTTTTTCCCTCCCCCCCTCCCTCAAAACATTTCTTCTCAAGGCGTCTCTGTGAACAGATGCCTGTTCATAATAGAAGAAAAATGACAAGAAATACAAAAAACAAATAAGCAACCTTTGTTGCCTTTCGCAGATAACACAAGTATTATTAATAATTCTACAGTATAACCATCAGTTATGAGTTTTAAGTGTTATCTCAGTTTTTAAGATATTTGATGTGAATTCACAGATATGATAAAGTTATCACAGTTCTACAGCCGGCTGCTGCTTCTGCTTCTTCTTCTCATGTACTTTGCTATTTGTCTATAATTGCCTGTAAGACACGTGTCACCCAAGAATTTTTCCTTGTTTCCTAGCTGTCTATGCTAGTTTTGCATTCATGATTTTCTAAATATTTTCAGATTTCCAGACAAGGTTATCTGAGTTTGTAAGAATGCCTCCTCTGTCCTGACGGTTTGGGATGCAGTTCCAATCCTGGTCACAGACCATCTCAAGAGCCTGCTGAGCTCAGAGCATCTCTACCCTGACAAATTTAGGAGGTGTCAATTACCATATTAGTTTCTTATTATAAGATTTTTAAGAAGTTTGTTTTTAAAATTGGTGTAAGGGATTCCTCTGCAGTTAGAGCTGGGCACTGGCCATGCCTTGGCTCTCTCTGGATGGGAATTGCCTGTTTGCCCAGATGTTTTAGCAAAAAATTACATATGAGTTATTTGACTCAACAATTTGACCTTTAAATATAATAGCTGAATTGATCTTTGAGGTGAACCTGGAATTCCTGCCCGGGAAGGATGAACAGGTTGTCACTGGTAAAGAAGCACTTCAGCTTTTGCAGTTTCTGGGCTGATCAAAATTATTATTAAAAAGATAACTTGCAACAATGTAACATTTATGTTATGAACCTGAAGAAAAAGTAATTCTGAAACCTGGATGTTGAATTTAGACAATGGAGCCTGACAAGTTTGTTAACTTAAGGAGAAGATGTGCCTGTGTTTTATCATTAGCAGGTTCAGCAGTCGTGTTACCCATCACCTTTGAGGAGTGAAAAGGGACATTGCATAGCCTTAGTGGCTGTCACATAGACTGCAAAGATGACCATGCGGTTGGAAGTTATGGAGACAACAGAAGTCCTGTGTCAGTAGCATGGTCCTGTTTTCATCGATCATCCTCGAGTCACTCCCTGCTCCAGGCTTCAAGAAGACATCCAGTGATGCTAAGGATCAACATCTTGTCTCAATGGACTTTTTCTTTTCATGTGTTTTAATTTTATAGTAGATGTTGTTTCATTTAAGTTTCCTACATAGATGTAGTTGTATTTTAGGTAATATTTCACGTGCCTTCGGTGTATGTTTTGTAGTTATTAAGGGCTGTTATTTCACTTTGTGGTTTTTGCCTTTCTGGTCTTTGGGATCATGTAGATTTTTTTTGGAGTCAGATATCTTTTTATTGATATTTTTATTAATTTTATTATTCTTATTCTTTCTTTCTAGGTGACATCCTACAGATATCATGGGCCAATTGAGTGAACGATGGTCCAATGCTGCACATCCTGCAATGGGTCTCTGCCCTTTCAAACATCGCATGCATTTTTGCATTAAAAAAAAAAAAAAAAAAAAAAAAAAAAAAAAAAAAAAAAAAAAAAAAAAAAAAGGGTCAACTCAGGTTGTCCAAATAATTGGAAAATTAAATCAGTTTGTGGTTGCAGGTGTAATGCAGGGACCACTGTCCTTTGCTAAAAGGCAGAAAAAGCCCTTGTTATCTGAAAGGATGATTCCTAGAGTGATGGATCTTGACAAATTAGACTGCCATTTTTGAGCAGGCTAATGATGTTTTGTTTTTTTCTGTATTAGAATTAGTAAATAGCTAAGCTTGACGCTGGTGCATGGACATGGTTATGAAGGGTCAACACCAAATGCCACAGAACTTCCCTGACCATTTAAGTTGGTGCCCAATGAAAGTTCTGTTTAGTAATTGGTTGATTACTAATGGGACTTCTGGTGTCATGTTTGTCTTTTTTTCTCTTGCAAGGGCCCTGCAGGAGAGGACACAGACACAGACGCCACCCTCAGCAAAAACTAAAAGGGGGAGATGTGGGCCTGACATTGGTCTGAACTTAGGCTTCAGGCTCTGCTAGTGTCTGTGTGAAAGGCAGGCGAACAACTTTCTCATGTTAGCCTGAGAAATCTAAAGGAGGAATTCAAACAAACCTTGGGAAGTGAGAAACCATCTGCAGGTGGTGTTTTTCCAACATGTTTACTGGAAAGAGATGTTTACTAAAGAGTGTAGACGCTGAATAACCAATCATGTTCTTGGTACCGAACTACTCTATAAAAGTAGAATGTAGAAGAATAAAGTTTGCTCTCATCTTTACCATCATGGAGAGTCATGTTGTTATTTCTGTGCCGTCCGAAAACCATAGCAACAGAAGACCACTCCTCAAAAGTTAAATCTAAGCCCAGAAACCTTAGACCTGCAAACTTTTTTTTCCTGGAGCAGGCTGAAAGCCGAGTCATTAACGCCGCGATCGGTCTAATCCCGAGCATTTGTTGCCGCTAATTATTACGGACAAGCCTCTTTATTGAACCACATCCTTTTATCAACATTAGGATGCATGAGCCCGGGCTGTTGTTTTAAACGCACTCATTAAGCACACAAATCAGCCCTGTTGACAGAGCGCTTTTGAATTAAGCATCAGACTGTAGTCATTGGACAAGGAGCAATTTATAATGCCATTAGCAACACTCACGAAGGTTACAGGCATCAAAAATTGTTCAGCCGTAATTATTCTTAATGGATACAAGGAATAAACTGACGCAGGACAGCTTTTTCATTACCTTTCAATCAAGCCTGATGGCTTTGAGAAATGTACAGTAAGTGCATTTTGGGGAGAAATAATGATGTTGCAGCACCTTTCACTGGAAAATGCTCTCAGTTCAGAACTTTACTTTTAATGACGTTAATTCGATATAATTAAAAAATACGATTTGCTTTGAGGATTTTGCAATGAGTTGTTCTGGCTGCTGTTTAACCGTTTTTCAAGTGTTCATCCCAAACATGAAAAGAGAAAAAGATGAAAATCTTCAGGTGTTTGGGATTCTCATGAAAAGCATTAGACTTTCCATTTCCTAAAGCCAGAGTAATGAGGGCAGATTTTTAAAGTGAGCTCAGAGCATGTAGAGAATGAAAGAAATTTTATAAAGTTTATCTACCCCAAAAAACATCAGCACATACACAACATTCTCCATAAAATTCAGTCAGAGATTCAAAAACAGGTGATCTATCACTTTCTCATGGGTAAAATTGTGAAAAAAATACAAAAAAAACCCCAAAACAAACCTCACAAACAAACAAAAACCCAAGCCAAAAACTCAACTTAGTTTTAAACTGTTTGATGCATTTAAAATCATATTACCCTATTTCTAAAAAACAAGCACTTTCATAATTATTATTTATTTCCTTATTTCATATCCCATCACAGCTGCTCTTAGCAGCCTGTGTCTGTCAGGAATATCTTCTTTTTGCAACAAGAGTCTTTCCAGACAGATTGAAGATTTTGGCCAAATGATTCACATCTGACTCAAGCCTTAAAACCAAGCAGAAGGCCTTCTAGTATTTAGCACTATATGTATTTTAGCTCATAGGTTTCTATATTTTTACTGAGATCTGTTCACTTTTTTTTGTCTTACATTTATGCAGATCAAGGAAAAGAGATAATTAATAAAATTATTCTAAGAGAAGACAAGAATGGGGTTCATTGCCCTGATTTCTCTTGTGCTTGTCAGATTGCAGGGGCACCTTCCACTGTCCCAGGCTGCTCCAAACCCTGTCCAGCCTGGCCTTGGGCACTGCCAGGGATCCAGGGGCAGCCACAGCTGCTCTGGGCACCCTGTGCCAGGGCCTGCCCACCCTCCCAGGGAACAATTCCTTCCTAATATCTGAAACTATCTGCCAGTTGAAGCCATTCCTCCTTGTCCTCTTACGTCATGTTCCTGTAAATAATCTCTCTCTTTCTTGCAGGCTTCCTTCAGGAGCCTCATTTACATGAACCTGACTTTCAGCTCTATAATCACCAATGGTTTTGTTCTTTTAAAAAAAAGTACTTTCCAAAGACGGATTCAAAACTTTTAAAATCCATATTTATAGTGATTTAAATCATCAAATCTAGAGGATTCATCCTTTTACTATCATGTGTTCACCTTCACTAGACAATTCTCTCATACCTGGCCTCTTTTCCAGCCTCACCATCATACTTGGCTGCCTGAAAAACAAGGCAGGTGCTGCCCATCTCTCTTTTGCATATTAATTAAAAGACAAGCATTGAACACGTAGCAACAGGATTACTTTGAATAATTGCCCTGGTTGAGTTTATCTGGTAAAACTGAAGATGACCCTCGGTGAAAGAGCCAAATGGTTTTTAATTTAGGAAGCTCATTTCAGGTTTATCTAGGACTTTTAAAATATCCCTTCTTTTTAATAAAGTAAATTATGAAGTCTAGTAGCAATAATAATGTAAGATCTGATTCTAATGTTATCTTCAGCTTCTAACAATGGGTGGGATAGAGGTCCTGCTCCAGTCTATCAGAAGAATGTAATGACCATTAAAAGGCAAGCAGAGATTTGTATCACTCAGTTGTTCAGTGTCATTGTTCCAGTCTCCACAGTGGAGAAACAGCACATTTCTTTTAAGTAAAATATTGCTGGGAACTCACTGCTTCAGCAATTACCTCTGAAACACATTGTTTTCTCAAAGCCATTAACATGTCAGATCATGGCAGTGCTTGACATTCAAACACGCCTTGGAGGGCTGCAATTCAATTTAAGGATCACCTCCTCTGAGCAGGCTAACCTGCAAATTTCACAAAATCCGAGAGAAACTCTCAGGGCACATTTTGATCATGCTGCTTCCTAAATTAAAAACAAAACTGTAAGTGTTAAACATCTTTAACAAGGCATTAAACCTCAGCCATAATCTAAGAGGGGTCCCTTAATGAGTAATGACATATGTTGTGAAGGCAGTTATCTCCTAATGTTCAGTGCTGAGCAGTACAATGGAGTGGCACAGTGTGCAGAAGGGATGTATCATCACTAATGAGAGGATAATTTGAAGCTCCTCTTTTGAGAACCCCAGAGGAGGCTTTCCACTGCTGCAGGATGGAGGAGGATGCAACACTCCTGCTCATCACACACTTCAAAGAGGGATGGGAAGTGACAATGGGGCAGAGCAAAAGCTGAGACAGAAACAGAAAACGGGCTTGGATGTGGGAGAGTCCCTGACAGGGTTACCTTGCTTTGCTCCCCCGAAAAAGTCTTGGTGTAAAGAGCTTTATCTGCTCACTCTTGTCCACCCAGCTGAGCACCAAGGGCACAGTGGACATTGCTGTGCCAAGGGGGAGCACGGCATGGGTGGAGGGCTGCTGGGAGCACTCAACACACTGCAAAAAGGAGGGGAGGTCAAGGAGGAGCCCCAGAAGTGATGGTCAAGAGCTGTGTTAAAGACAGAAGAAGAATCCAACTCCCCTTTTATAAAAAAAAAAGGAAAAATAGAAAACTCTTCAACCAAAGGTAATAGCTATTCAAACCAAGACCTGCCTATGACTTTAAGTACCCATGCAAAATCCTCATTCCCTGCCCAGCACATTTTTTACTTTGCTGGGTTTTTTTATGGATTGTTTTCTTTTTTTTTTCCTCAAGACCTATCTTCAGTGATTTAAAAGGAAAGCTGCTGAAGACCACTTGTAAATGCTCCTTGGGTTACTGAAAAAGCCTCGATTTGGTGACAGAGTAGTATTTAATAATCATCGATATGAAACGCGTAGCTCAGCCCTCCTCCCTTGACCCTTCCCCTCATGTAAAGACATCTGCAAATTAAGTGAATAACAATCAATTTGAGATGTTGCCATTTGCTGAAGCAGGCATTACTGGTTTCTACCTGCATCTAAATCAAGGGAGCTGCTTCCAGAGACAGTGATGACTTGACATTACACTGCAGAAATTATGAAAAGTATCAGAGCTCTGGTGTATCGTGCTTACTAAACTGCAGTTGTTAAAGTTGTAAAGCTGCAGAACTCAGAGCTCTGTAGAGAAGGTCTTTCAGATGAAGCCCAGCTAGACTAATAATCTGTCCCTGGCAGTGGGAAATTATTTATTCCTAAGGAGGAATGTCAGAACAGGCTTCCCATCAGGTGATTCTTTCCCAAATTTGTCTCCACCTTCCAATATTTAGTAGCCAGGGGGCTTCTTGTGCCCAAGGTCACGTGTGAAGAAGTTCTACAGCTCTCCTGATTTTGTTCATGCTCCATCACCCTTCACTCAATGCCCTGCAGATCGCTCATGGACAGGAACAGCACACAGTGAGGTTTTCCAGCTGCTGCCTCTGCTGCTGCCTCCTCTGGGCTCTCTGTGTCACTCCTCACACAAGAGCAGAGTAAGGCCCCTCTCCAGCACTGGTGTCATACCCTGGTTCATTCCCAGTTCCACCATGTGCTTTATAGACAGGATCTCCAATAATATTGTAATATTATTAGTAAATATGTGTAATACTTACATATATATGCTGAAGGCCATAGACTTATACTCTGTCATAACAACCCTTTTCCACTTCGCTATTTCTTTCCCAACTGTTTCAAGCATTTATATTCCTTTTATTTGGTTTTTTTTTTTGCCAGCTGTCAGTTGCTGATTTGAGATTTCACAGATGCTGAGACAGCTTCAACATCTCAGTCCTTGGCAATAGCAAACAGCTCAGAGCACAACAGTTTAAATGTGGAGTTAGGATTTTCTTTTTTAAATGCATCACTTCAAAAAGTAAACTCAACTGAGTTAAAAATTGCAATACCTAGCATTTGAGGTGATTACATGAAATTCAGACTCCAAACTCATATTATTGACCAAAAGGTCTTCACCTCTGTTTTTGTCTTTTTTATTTTGGTGATTTATTTTCCCTCTGGAGACCTGATTCCCCAGTTTCCTAGATGACTGCCCTACTTTAAGCAAGCAAGAGGAACCTCTTCTTTTCACTGTGGTGTGCAGCCTTCACTCCCCTCCCAAGTGCAGGAACAGCAGGGGGGCTTAAACACTCATGGGGGCAGAAAAAATGACAAGAAAACCATCTTTGTTCCAGGAATACGGTATGAGGTCACGTTACTATGGCAGCACAAACCATTTCCCCTCTTTCTAGCTGGTAGAACTTTGCCCATAGTTTATTCCCTGGGAAGTCTAATCCAGAGTTCAGGCTGGGGGTGGGGAGAGCGGGTTTAGAGGTCAACAGCAAAGTGACAATAGCCCAGTCAAGAGAAAAGAAAGCCATGATACAGAGGGACCAAAGAGTCGGTTCACCAATGGCTGAGGGCTGGTTAGAGGTTAGAATTCATCCCCTCACTTGAGCCCAAAGTTCCTGATTTAGCTGCTCTGTGCTCAGCATACAGAGAATGATGAACAATAAAGATGCCAGCAGAGCAAACGGGAGCAGATGAGGAGACAGCGCTGACAGGAAAACTGTGCAGCGTGTGCCCAGTGCTGTGTTGGATTTACCAGCAAAATTATTGTTGTATTTACAAAATATTGATGTATTTACATCTTAGACTAATGCCATTATTTTTCCTGTTTTGTTCCTCACAGTTGTGAATAACATACTAACAAGATAGAATTTCTCCACATAGGGGCTGCAAGAAAAAAGAGGGAGTTTCTGAATAAACATGTGTATGTATGAATGCACCCATGTGTGTGCAAATGCTATGATAAAAAGGGACAAACATAGACCCTAAAATATTATAAAAGAGCAAAAGGTAAAATTTACATGTGAGTTAAAGCACTAACTTCATAATCCTTGAAAAAAAAAAGAAAGAATCGTGATTGGTTTTCTTTCACTTGGCAGTCCAGGTAAAAAGAAAGGCAAGAAAATAAAGAAATTCACTATTAAAACTGGCAAGAGCAAAGATCTGTGAGATCAAAGTTCTCAACTTTCACTGGTCCTTACACTACAGTCCTGAGAAATACTTATAAGGAAATCTGGAAGTTGCAAATGACTCAGGGAAAACAACATGTAAGACACCAAAGTGAACAACTGTTTTCTAAATATTCACTGTCATTATTAGCTCAGTTGATCAGAGCATGGTGCTAATAATGCCAAGATTATGGGTTTGATCCCCATGTGGGCCATTCACTGAAGAGCTGAACTCAATGACACTGTTCGGTCCCTTTTAACTCAGAATATTCCGTGATTATTTTATAGAACGCCAGTGATTATTAGTCCAAAGCAAAAGATTTACTTTTCTTTTAAGCAGGGCCACAAATATTTTCATCATTCAAGGTCTGGAGTATCTTTTAAATCCAGCAGGATGTCACTGAACACTTGAAATGAGGAAAAGAATTCTACTAATACTCCAAATATGTGAGAATGCCACGATGGCATATCCTTAACTAATAACCCATGGGCAGGGCTCTATTTCTGGACAAGGGGGAATTGCTACCACATTGCACTAAAAACCATTTCCAATTAAGGAGGAAAGTAATGTAAGACAAATTAAATACAGTAAAGAGCTGCTGTTGAAAAGCACTACATTTATTAAGGTAAGACACTGTAGAACTGTCCACTTATGGTGCAACAGTGATTTAAAAGGCCACTCTGGTCTCACTGAAGCTCAGATATTTAATTTAGGCCCTTCAGCAGATCACATTACAAGGAGTTCTTCTAGCCCTCCTCCAATATTATTCCTTTGATGTGTGACAATAAGGCTCATGTACATGAAGGGATCCATTGCACAGCTTGAATTAAGGCATTTAACCTCCACTGAAATCCCATCAAGACAAATCAATCCATACTCAGCTTCATCCTACAGAAACTCAACCGTGATTGGTACCTGAGCTAGACAACCTTAAATTATACCAGGTACATTTACATTGTCTGTAATCACTGCTGTGACTGCAGGGTAGGCATCTGTAGCCTCTGGAGAATTAGTGACAAGGCCTCAAGAAAAACCTGCCCCGTGCTTTTCTGTGGCAGATTAATGCAATGAGGGGTTTTTCCAGAGAGAAAGCTGCAGGTGTGCAAACTGACAGAGTTCCTGGAAAAACCTTACATGCACAGCTTATTTCCCTGTCCGTAAGGTGAGGACTAACTAGTCCTGTCCTATGAGAGAGTTGGCAGCTGGAGAGATTCACAGATTTATTCCTCTTGCCATGCACAAGGCAGGATGATATGGGATGAGAGGATCTTGCAGCCTATTCCACAGGAAGCACCACAGTCACAAAGGGAAAGGGAAATGGAAATGGAAATACATCCCTGTTTCCCACTTCAGCACTGATATTGTCATTTACAGCACAGTTGCAGTCATGGATATATACTAAACACATCATAGAAGGATTAAATTGGCCAAAACTCTGCCTAAGTTTAAAATCTCCCTCTGGTCAAGACAAATTATGTAGGGATGGGGCCAAATTATCTCCAGGAGGATCAGATTTATTTACTGAACATGCAGGATGCCTAGAAGTAATCAGGAAGCATTTATTGATTGGCCATCGACAGCCCTGTGTCACCCAAGTGCACCATACCATTGAATTTGTTCACTTGGTCAATGTGCATCTCTAAGCTACTGCCTCCTACAAGTGAACAGAACAATGGCTTTGGGAGAGAAGCAGGACTGGAGAATATAAAGACATAAAAAGTCTCCCTGACAAAGGGCCCGGGGCAGCCGTGTTCAATTCCCAAATGGAGAGAAGCGGGGATAATCCACTAATCCTGGAGGAAGCAGCAGAGATCATGCCTGCCACCCAAGCACCAGGAAAGATTTCTGTGCAAGAAAAGCAGCACCTTTCCCTTTGACATCAGAGGTCATGGGTGTTATTTCATCTGACATTGTCTGGGAGTACTGCTTCTTTTCATCGGGATCATTCTTTTCCATCGAGGATGAGTCTGCTGTTTTCTGAGGATTTACTTTCAATTTCTCTCTAATTTTGAGGAATACAGGATTTAGAGGAAATGAAGAAGTTTGGTACTCTAAGAGCTGCTTTCAGCTTTTTGTTGCATTCTGACGTAATTTTGCTGCTTTGCATTTTAATAAATAAATTATGCCAAAGTGATCAGTTCTTAAGGATGGGCAAAGCATACCCCTTACCTAAAGGTGTGTTAAGTAACTGAGGTAAGAATCTGCTTTAGCTGCTGTTCTAACTCCAATAAAATCTTCAAATACTCTGCTAGGTTTGCTATAATTAATGCAGAAATCCCCTTTTCTAGTGGGCACCTCTCAGTCTCCTTTCTGTGCTACAGTCCCACACAGGCTTAGTTACACAGTAATATTGTGTTCCCACCCGGAAATTGAAACTTTATATTCTAAGTCTGCATCTCCCAGGTAGCCTGAGCCATCACCCACCTGTAAAAGCTTATGGCAGGTATATTCTATTTAATGAATTAGGGCTTCAGCAGGAGCATCAGATGGGGCAGATTCACAGAATCATAGAAACATGGAAGGACTTGGGTTGGAAGGGACCCCCACAGATCATTAATTTAATTTAACCCCCCTGCCATGGGCAGGGCACCTTCCACTGCCCCAGGCTGCCCCAAGCCCCGTCCAGCCTGGCCTTGGGCACTGCCAGGGATGGGGCAGCCACAGCTTCCCTGTGACCAAAGAATTTCTTTATAACATCTAATTTAAATATCTCTTGTTTGTTTTGTTTTAAAATCATTCTCCATTGTTCTGTCACTATCTGCCCATGTCAAAAGTTGCTCTCCCTCCTTTTCACAAGCCCTGTTTAACTGTTCCAGGCTGTGGTGAGATCTTCCCAGAGCTTTCTCTTCTCCAGACTGAACATCCCCAGCTCTCTCAGCCTTATCTTCACAGCAGAGATGCTCCAGCCCTCTGATCATCTTTGGGGCTCTCATCAAAGACTTAGAAATATTTTTTATTAGAAGTAAGAACCTTTTTTCTGGGAAAACATCTTGGCTTTTTTTCATTTTCTTTAAAAAAAAAGGTTATCCTTGCTTTCACCACCTGCAGACGGTCCTGGCAACTGACCAAGAGTCTGAGGGTTGCATTTAATTTGCATAAATCAGAGCTGATTACAATTACTTTCCTCATTAATACACTGAGTACTGATTAATAATCGGCAATACACAGAATGTACTGACGCGTTTGCCAGGGGCTGGATGCAGCTCGATGCCAGGCGTGTTTCTAAAAACAAAACTCCTGTTCCACAACGCTCCTGCTCAACACACAAAGGAAAACCAATCCACACCACAGTGCAGGCTTTGTGCTGAAAGGAAGAGAAAGTCCCCAGAGTTTCTTTAGTTCTTACTGGGCATAATTTCATTTTAAACACCGGTGGGAGGGTGCAGAGATGGGAGCAACTTTCGTGGCCCCTGTCTCATTCCACACAGATGCTTCAAGAAAACCTCCACACCCCTTACTGCTCCAGTAGTGGGTCCTGCTGATGCCTCAGGGATTTTAGCTTTTGTATTTTTCATATATTTGTAATCCTGCAGTTCTTTAGTGTGTAACTCCAAACTCCACACTCAGTGTGAGCTGCTGCTTCCCCATTTTGGGCAGACACAGCAATTCCTCTCCAGGCCTGGCAGTCAAGGACACCTCACTGCCTCAGGCCTGAGAGATGGAAACTAAAGTGAGTTGGGGGGAGCAAACTGGGGGTGAATGACTTCATTACCTGAAGCTGTAATTGGAAGATGAACCCTCAATCTGCAAATGAACTAAAGTTATAAAAATGTGAATGCCAGTGTCCCACTGTCCATTTTGGGTGTAGCCCCTGGAGGGCTTCATCTGCCCCAAATGTACCTGCAGGCCCTTCAATAAATAAAACTGCTTTTTTATTCCCTTAATTTTGTCTGGCCTCTGTTTTTAGGTAGCCCCAAAAAGGCATCACTGTCACCCACATATTCTGCACCATGAGCTGAGTTGCATTCAACAAGAAGAACCCTGCCAAGAGGAGTGAACTGTGTTCTTGGCTGTGCAGAGATGGAAGGAGCACACTGAACACAGCACATCCCTCATTTCATTATGATGATATACATCACCTACCAGCATATTTATTGCTTACACAGATGTGAGTTTTTTACATGAAAAATTGATTTATCTATTGGATAATTAGTAAACGTCAATAATTGCAAAAAACCTCTTAGCAATCAGTTGACATTTAATTAACATACAATAACTGTCTTATTAAATCTCCATTAAATACCTGTTAGAGTTAATTAAAACCCATGACTCCATGATTCCTGGGGAAACCACATTACAGTTAAACAATGAGCTGCCTGGATCAGAGTTGCTTGCTCACTTCTGTTGCAATGAGTTACTCTAGTTTAAGGCAAGGAGAATCTTATGTTTCAGATTCTAATACTTTGTGGTTATGTAAAGATATACAAAAGATGAATAAGAAAACATGAAATGCTCCAAGATTTTCAGCTGGGCTCAGTGGCAAACCCTTTTTTTTCTTAGACGTGTGTGAAATCCATGCCCCAAGTCAATAATGGCTCTTGTATTGCAACAGAACTTTAAAAACCATGATGAACTTTTGTGTAGAGGGACTAATGAATAGTCCACCATGTATTTTTGTTTGTCATTCTAATAAGACTGCTTGGAATTCTGGTCCAAATTTGTTCCCTTATCACCTGAGATTATTTTGCTGGCTTCTGCTTAGGTAGAAGCATCTTCCTCTACATAATCAGATTGGATTTAAAAATTGGATTATACAGAAAACTTCCAAAACGTTAGGCAAAAGAAATTACACTTGAGTTTTTCTTCTATTCAGCTCATTCAAAGATGTTAATGAAATAAAAAAACCCCGACCAACCAACCAAAATCCTATCCTGTTCTTCTTGCAAGAGACAAAAATGCAGACATTTAGCACTGCTGTTTGATCTGCAGCTCATGAACAGCTTCCAGCAAGTACAAGATCCTTTAAAATGGAAATTAAAAGTAGAATCAAGTATAGTAGCACTCATATTTGTGCATGTTGCTGCCTAAAGTAAGTCAAAGTCAGAATAAAACCAGTTGACAGAAAATATCACTAATAAGACTTTGGGAATCTATCTCCTTGTGTCTGACCTGGGCTTACAGTATTCAGAAGTTCTCTTTTACATACAGGAATTTTCTGAACACCTAAGCATATGTACAAAAGTGAAATCAAATGATTGCCTCAGACTTGACAGAACTGCTGAACTAAGAACCATGCACTGTCCTCTATTAAAGGGCATCACCTTGAGGAGATAAAGGTTTGTAAATGTTGCTCTAGAAGTTAGTATTCTCTGCTATTGTCTGTTAAATATATATCTATAGAGAAATAATCATCTTCAAAGATGTTGCCTTATCACCCTTTATGCAACCTTTACAAACCCAGAAATCAGAACTCTGATTTATCAGAGCAGAAATATTTTGATTTATTCCTATCAAGGTACTAATGTATCAAAAAAAGGGATCCTGATTTTGAAAATAAAGAAAACAGGTACTGAAAAGGAAAACAAACCTATATTCAGGCAGATAATACTGGCAATACTCACAGTAATCTAGGGCCAGATTCAGTTCATAATGAGAGCACACAATGCATTAGTTGTGAGTTAACTTTGGTCTGAGGTCCCTGAATAATTAACCTGCTTTGTTTCAATTCATTTAAATGTCCACACGCCACTGTTTATGAAATTGGAGTGTGTCCTACAAAATAAAGTCACGCTGCTTCCAGAGTTGTACAGACACCAATGAGAAAAATGTTACTCATTATGAGTCTCACCATTTAGGTATTTTGCTTACAATAAAGATTAATATTGCCATTTAAAATAAATGTTGAGGGCAAGTATTTTACCCTAATTAAAAAATAATAGAATTTGATATTTTTATATTGACATTATGTCCATTTTATTTTCTATAAAAATCTCATAAACCAGGTTAGATTATTAATATATATATATTGAATAAGTACTTTAAAATTCCTACATTATTGCACAATATCAAATGATAATTATGTAAAGATTTGAGTGCAGCTAATAATATTGTAAATCATGGTCACTGGTACTCTACAACTGAAAAGGTACTATGCATATATAAACAGAAACTAAGGTATAAAGTATATGTTCACAAATTTAAATTTTCCAGTTGTACCATGAAGGATATTGAACTTTTCTAGCATTCCACTTTGTGCTATTATCCTCTTATATTTTAAATCATGCCTCTTTAATTCTCCTATTTTTCTTCATGGCTGCAATGCAAACTTGTTTCCCTAGCCATTAAGAAATATTACTACTGCTTGAAATTAATCTGTCATTTTACAAATCTTTTTCAAAGGAAGAAATAAAAAGGTTGTCTTAGAGAAAGAAAATAACTTAGAAACAAAAATAGTGTGCATTTTGCTCCCACTGGGACAAACCAAGTAATATTTACTCTGACATGATAAAAGATCAGAAAGTGTTAGAACTAATGGCTCTGTAAATAGGAAAGTCAGAAGAGAGGGATCCTGGTAGAATCACAATAAAATTGTACCCATTTTCAGCTGCCAATTTTTATGAAACATCCTGATTTTTTAACTCTGTATTTATAGAACTGTGTGTGATAGCAGCACCTCTGCCATCAGTGTCATCATCTTTTTTACGTTATTGCCAAGATTTCTCCTGAAGAATTATCACCAGTTTCCTGCACAGAAACGAACAAGGCAGATGATGCAGAGGTCATTCTCAATGACAGCTGCATTTGGGAGAGAAGAGTTGTCTTGGGTTGAGAAATGTAACCAAAAATGTGTATTCTATTTTCATCTGTTGAAGCCGGTTGGGAGATATTGTTCTTTATCTCTTGTAACTCTAGGGGGGGAAGAGGGCGGATGCCTTCTGTTAATGGGACACCTGATAACACCAGATAAGGCAGGGCCTCCTTATCTCTTCCTCCACCCATCCTCCTCCGAGGGACATCCCCTGTGAATGGGCCATTGAAGGCTCTCACAGGACTGAGAACATCACCTCATCCCATTGGGAGATGCTCCACCCAGCGGGAGGAGCCAAAGCCTTTCCACGGGATAAAACAGCAACCCCAAACACCAAGGGAGCCGTTCCCACTGGATTCCCAGAGGATGACTGGACCCTTTCCTGAGGATCATCTCTGCTCCAACAGAGCCACATCTGTCACTGTGGGAGGACTCACTGCGGGCTGCTTCCAACACCCTGAGCAACAGGGTGTCAGGTTTGCATTCTGACTCTGTCAGTGCTCCTTTGTACTATTGCATTTGTCTTATTTTTATTTTATTTTTCTCTTTCTTGTTGTTTGTTCTCTCTCTATTAAATTGTAATTCTGACTTGGAATCTCACTGGTTTTGCTTTCAAACCAGTACAGGACTAAAACCAAATCCAACATTGGAAGGAGCCCACCCTCCAAAGAGAGCACACAAGTGTCTTTCTGAAGCACTCAAGACTAGGAGACCTGGGGCAGAGAAGTCTAAATTCCCATTTCACAGTTATTCCTTTCTCTCCAGCAGTGGATCAAAGGCAGGAGAAAAACACAGCTTAGGCAAGACTCTACAGATGGATCAGAATGTGTGAGGATCAGACACGAGCCTGGTGGATGCACCTCCCACACACCCAAGCAAGCCATTTTCTACTAAGGACAGGACAAAATTGGTTACACCAAAGCAGTTTCTGTTTACAACTTAATGGCACAGCAGAAAAGCAGCCTAAAGCCCCTCTGAGGTGGGACCATCAAGAAGGTCGAGGGAAGAATGTGCTTTAAACAACTGCAGATACTCAATGAGAAGTGCAAAGTTCTTCTGAAATCCTAATTTATTTGAAGATAAACTCACAGCACTAAATTTCTAAATATTTTCTCCCAAAAGTATCTCTCAGGTGATTATTCTCCATGTGTTGTTACCTCTCATTATTTCTGATAACTACCCATGCCTTACCCCAGCCTCCAAGCTGAAAACTCAGTGGTGTGAACCCTGCTCTGTGGTCAGCTCTTGCTGGCACAGAGTATTCAATTTTGCTCTAGTTAGTGTATTATTTAAGAAATGCAAGTTGATTGGAGTCTGAGCTTCTGTCTTTTCCTGCAGTGCTAGATGATTCATAAACACGTGCTCAGAACCAAAAATAAAATATATGCAGTTGTGTGAAACCTTACAATGCAGTTTTGTATTCTTCCTAGATGGACACCAGGTCCTCTCACAGCACTTAGAATATAATTAGAATTCAACACTAAAGAAAAAAATTCCCAGAATGAAACATGCAAAGATTACAATCTAAATACAATATTGTTAGTTGAAAGGAATGAATGTAGAGTATTGAATGTTCAAAATTGTGTTGAATTAGATAAGCAAATCCCATGTAGACTTTGTTAATGATTCATAATCAGCTAATAAGCTCATCTCCAGTAGAATAATGATCCATGGACCTGTTAGCTCATTTATCACTATGTTTTACAACACCGGCAAAGAAACTAATTAAATCCCAGCATCATTACACAGAATTCCTTTTAATAGAGATACAATGATGCACTAGAGGCTACAGATTAAACTGCAAATTGTACCCAGAGATTCTGGACAGCAAGTTTTAATTAACACCTTAGCAAGAAGCTACCCACTTAAATAATAACTAACTAGGAAACATCTGCACACTCAAAAACATTGGAGGAAGGAGAGAGTAATGAAAGGAGCATGATGTGAAGTATGGAAATTGTAGTTTCTTTCTCTCCACAGCAAAAAGCTGTTGCTGTTCACCAACTGCATTCATTAGCCAGCACAAATGAGAAGGCAGAACCCTGGCTCCAGATCAGTGTTGAAGATACTGGCAGAGGCATGCATAGCAGGATACAAAGAAAAATAAAAATCTGTGCAGCTCCAGCACAGCTGGAGCACCTCCCAGAATACAGTGAGGATTCACAAAGCATAAATGAATCCCTAGGAGAAAGAGTACAAGGAGTTTTTATGTCGTTTTGTTCGTTGTGGGAGAGAGGACAGGTGTGTCTGCCCAGGTGAGAACCTTTCTGCTGTGCAGGAACCTCAGGGACAGCACAGAATGAAAAAACCTGAAAGACTCAATAATCCAACACTGGTATTCAAAGGAAAGATGACTCTAAAAGAGGGAAAACAACAGAATGGAGTCATTAGTTTAATCTTTTGCCTTGAACATCCCAACCTGGAGTAAGAAGCACACACAAAACCTGCAGTGAATCTGAGCCAAGGAACAGTGTTTGCAGGTACCTTTCAAATGCACATGTAAAGGAATATGCAGCCCCCCAAATGATGAGTTGTTGCTATGACTATTGAGAAAATAATCAAAAAGGCAAGAATCTCTAGCAAAATACCTCAGGATTTGTTGGTTTAACCTCTTTTTTTTCTGATAGTAGTGATTATTCAGTGATCAGATATTTTTATTTTCTAAAAAAATTGAATTTGTCAGTGTATCTTTTCCTTTTTCACAATAAAACTGCAAAAGGCAAAGCAAATAGGATATATCTGAACTCGATCTGTTTTAAAGTTAGTTCTGAAAGACTTTTGCAAGAATTTATTTGAGTGCAGCATTCAAAGAAATTGTCTATCAGAGCAACTCCAGCAGAACCACCAACATCTTGTTGATTTTTCTAAGTTTTTATTGTCTGATGAAACGTAACTAAAGATTCCCATAGTGACAATTAAAGACTTGAAAGAACTGGTGTTCACATTATTAGGTGGTAAAATGCAGCAATGCTGTAAATACCCATTAGCCATTACAGTTCTCATTAATTCCCAAAACCAACCCATTAGTGTCCTTAGGCATGACAGACAAGTACAGCAAACGAGATAAATATATCAATCTATTCATTGTGGGCAAAATCAGGGTTCCCATCATCACATTCTCACAGTGGCAATCAGTTAAAGGCTCCTTCTGCAAGAAATAAATGTAAGAGAATCTAGCTGGAGTGTAGAATGATGCCAGATGAAATATCCAAGATCAGATGCTTCAGTTCTACCTTACAGTAGGTTCATGTGAAGTTCAGGTTGGTATGAGCTGTCTCAGTTGTTCAGCCAATCCTGAATTTTATACAACACATTGATGTAACCTAAACTGCTGTAACTTAAAGTTATTTTACAACTGAGGGCTGCCAGTTGGTGGAATGTGATGGAGGCTTCTGGTTGTGTAAAGAAAACCTCAGTAGATCAGCAAAGGGCTGCAGACACATCCAGGCCTGATGAGGTCCTGCACTGATGCCTCAGGATTTTAGCTTTTATATTTTTCATGTATTTGTAATCCTGCAGTTCTGTAGTGTGTAACTCCAAACTCCACACACAGTGTGAGCTGCTGCTTCCCCATTTTGGGCAGACACAGCAATTCCTCTCCAGGCCTGGGGATCAGGGACACTTCACTGCCTCTCTCTGATCTTCTCTGCCCTGGGGCATCAGGCTGGCACCACTGACAGCACACACAAGACTTTTCCTCCTGGTTCCCATGACTGCAAGAAATCCACGTGATGGGTGTTCCTGTGTACGTCTCCTCCATGTTCAAATGAGAAAGCATAAATTGGATTTTTGCCCTTCCTTGTACAGTGGGATCTATTTTAAATGCACACGGTGGTTTAGAAGACAATTTAAAAACACCACCCACGTTTCAGAATGGTCTCCTTTAACTGGATGATCACAATTTCTACACCTTGTCCACCACCTTGCAACAGCAGGGTTCTAGCAGCACCAGCTTATCACAGGATGAAAGGTAAGTCCTGAATCAAAAGCAAACATGCAGTCATTCCAAATCACTTTAACACTATATACTCCAGCATTAGTAAAAAAAAATTGTTCAAGCAATACTGTGACCTTACTGCCCCCTATTCTGAAGCTCAGAAAATTGCAACATTCCCTTCACCATACATTTGGCAGGTTGAATGAATGGCTCAGCAGGGACAGGAAAGAATTGCCCCGAAAAGGAAACAGCAGTGAAGATGTGGTTTTACTTAGCTCTCTAAAAATTGGCATTCCTGCATGCTATCTGGTGTTTCCTGATGTAGAGGATGTCTACTTTGTGCAGAATGTCCTCTGGGGAGTGAGCTAGTGTTTTTAACTCTTTGGAAAAAAGGGTTAGCACCATCCAAACACAACCAGCTAGACAGACCCCAGATGCACAGAGTACAACACTCAAACACTTCCTATCGTACTGGAGAATTTTTCTCTTCTTAATGCATAGAGAATATATCATACAGTCATTCATGCACTAAAGACCTCAGAAAAAGTTCAAGATTTATACATTTTCCCATGTTTGTTTCCTTCTTCCCTGCCCTCCCTGAGTAAATATCTCCTTGCACATCAGCTGCATCTTTTTTCATCATTTCTTTTTTCTCCAAAACTGTGGGCCCCTTATCAGCTCACATGGCCAAAAAGTAACAGCTTAGTACGTGCTGCAGCAGAGAAATTTAACTGAGAATATGCAGGACTATTCCTCTTGAAACACTGAGTGCTTTACACTTCCAAAGAATGGAGGGTGCCCAGCTGTTCATACAGCAAGAATGGGATTCAAGATCACAAGGCCCACCCTGTGTAACAGAACTGGATATTCACACACATCCACATGCTGGATCTATTTCAATCTATTTCAGTTTCCCAGCCAGCTTATTGGACTCTATCTGGAAAATGATTTGTTTATTCTGCTTGTTATTAGAGGAAACAATAACCCTCAATTTAGCCATTGTTTTTTCTTTATGTTCAAATTCAGTTGTTATGAATTCAATTGTTGTGAGCACAGTGTTACCAGAGGAGAAGAATCTCAGCTTTAGCTTTATTGAAAATATCCTTTCAAGTGGAAAAAAAAGAACCATCAACAAACCAAACAGCCCTTTCCCTACAAAAAGAATTCAAGTCTTGTATCCACCTCTTTTATAACAGAATCCTCAACCTGTAAGCAGGGAATGTGAAATAAAACATTGGTGTTTGCTCAACACAATGTTCACACCCAGACTGGATGAGTACCAGGACCAGGAAAATATCTGTGCATTTAATTTGTGATTAATCAGGATAACATAGGTATTATGGTGTTATTTCTTTGTGTTTCCTTTGAAGTACTTCAGATTTCAATATGGCAATTCTTCAACCCCGCTTTCCTTTTGTCCTGTTCAATTTGCACCAATGGCATCAGTAATTGTTGATTCCACAGCCAGATTACTGACACAGAAGCTTTCCTGATTTCCACAAGTCATGGCAGCAACAACTGATTTTATATTCACATCTAATTGTTTTTCATTTATAAAATTTTAAAAAAATAGCTTTTTGAATAAAATGTGGTTTTTTTAATTCACAAAATCTCACATAATTTTTAATAGATAAATCAGTTCTCACACTCTAGTCTCCCATCAAAAAAAAAGTCTTAAATTTTAATTACAACTCAATCCTAATGCACAAGGCTAATTCACAATTAAGTGAATTAATGCCAAGGTGACTAGAATGCTTGTAAGAAGGCATGATTTGGGGAGGTGAACAATGACATTCCTTTCCTTTTAGAAGTTTTCTTTGTTTTCTGTCTCAGCTATTCCTCATAAAGCAAATATCCCTCCCCTCCTCTGCTCCCAGGCTCACATATTTTACCTACATTTCTTACACACAAAAATTTCTATGACAGTTATTCCACGAGGAAGAACTTCCCAAATAAAGTAAAGCACAAACAAATTGCTTTTCTTATATCAAAACATATTAGGCAGACCCCACAGCCTCTTTGTTGGATTTTGAAGGGGATTTTGGAGGAACAAGGAAGCTTAGCTTTTGAGCAAAGGTAATTTTGAAAGGTGGAATCACAGCTTATGGAAACTCTCCAGAGAATTTTCCCGATGCAAAGCTAAGAAGACTCTGTGATAATTTCTTAGGAGCTGGCCTCATTCCAAGTTGGATTTTAAACACAGATTATAAGGCAAACACCATCCCCCCCAAGTATTAAGAAAGAAGAAAATAACAGAATGGGGGCTGCAGAAATGGTGTCTATTGTGGGACAAAAACCTGTCAATCAAGCAAGTTGACAGGCATCAGAGATTGACAGACAGGCCCTCTCTCCTGACTTCAGTTATCTGGGGGAATGGGAAAAGTGTCTGCAAGAACAAGTTAAATTGCCAAAGTCATTACCAGTCACCAATTACCAAAGAAAAGATAACAAGGTGTATTTTAGAAAAATCGATGCAACAACATGCATTTCAATAGAGTGAGTTTTTCAGAACTTTAGAAAACAAAATGAACTATTTAGGGAATACATGATGGTTTTTTCATAGAATACCAAGCACTTCACTCTGCCAGCAGGCTTTGGAGATTCATCACTATTCTCCCTATATTTTGTATGAAGTCCAAAGGTCAACCAACAAATATGTCCCTTTGTCTCTTCTTAGTCTTAACCTACAGAAAGAAAGAAATCTCTCTATCCTAATGATTATTTCTAGTTTCTGTGCCTGAAAAAACTAGATTCCAAACAACATTTTGGTTCCCAAGTGCATTTATTCTAGTTACAAGAGAAAATTCTATTATGTGTTAATAAATTACTAAGAAAAGACCAAAGGATCTTGATGTTTTCTGCCAGATTCAATTTTTTTTCACTCACCCAGGCTGAAATCACCCTCATGAATTGTGTTGGGCTCCCATCTTGAGGTGACCAGCTCCTTATGGCCCGTGGCTCTGATCTTCACAGGGAAAGCCACCTCTGACACTCAGTAATAAACCTGAACAAATGCCAGAACCAACATCCACTCATCACACTGAAGAATAGAAAGATATCAATCCCGAAAATGCTTTCCACTGGTATTTTTTCTTCATCTTCATTAGACCTTTATTTTTAATGAAGGGTGCAATATAGACTAATTTCCACTAGCATACTGCACAGTCCCTTTGGAGGTAAATTTGCTTACAGGGAGCACCCTAAAGCAGCCACAGTTCAGTTTAGAACATTCAATAGTTGCTGGCTTCAAGGGGACCCACATTTAACACATTTCAGACTCGCAGCACAGCCTTTGCCAACACTTGAGATTTATTTGGAGGGTCCTCATTTACACTCTTGATCCTCTGCAGTCTCCATCCCAGGCAGG
Organism: Prinia subflava; assembly: GCF_021018805.1. Taxonomy (NCBI): domain Eukaryota; kingdom Metazoa; phylum Chordata; class Aves; order Passeriformes; family Cisticolidae; genus Prinia; species Prinia subflava. Next base: position 4,122,534 of record NC_086270.1, read on the forward strand.
CTGACACCTGCCTCCTGTACCTGCCTCCCTGCAGAGCCCTCACACCAGACAATTTGATGGAATCAAAACTATTTCCATACAATTATAGAACATAACACGCCACAGCAAAAAATGGGAAACCTCCAAAGCAGCTCAAAGCTAATTAATTTCTATTACTGGTGAAAGAAGAACCACTTAAGGTGCCTTTTCTTATTTAAATTACCATTGACAGCACCTGGGGTTTTTTGTTGTTTTCCCTTTTTTACTCTTGGGAACTCCTGTTACAATACCAGTTAAATTATGTAAGACTGTAGAATTGATGAAGATAAGGCAATTACCATCACAAAAACAATCCCAGGTTACAATTTATGGCAAAAAGAAAAGAGTTATGATGTCCTGTTAAATCGTTCAGTGGTGCATTACATACTTAGTTAAACCTTCTAGTTGGGAAAATTTAGGGCTAATTGCTGTCATGGCATTCAGTAATTAATTATTTTCTTTCATTTATGGATACTTCATCTATATATTGTTAAGTAATAATGCAACTTAGCAGCAAATGTAGAAGCCCCGTAGTAACCGTGTAATCAATATAAATGACCGACAGGAGAAAGCACAATTCCATAAAGTTTTGATTTTCACCCACAGCAATGGCAGAGTTAAATCTGTGACCAGAAGCAGCTTCTGACTGAGAAGTCTCACACTTCCAGCAAGAGTTGGTTTTGCTGGTACAGAACAATTGGGAGCGTGGCCTCCATTAGAGGCCAAATTTCCTTGGTGTTTTGTACCAAAAAATCATTGCAAGAATTCAACAAAGATTATAAACCGTGAAAAATTCTACCTAAAATTGTGATTGAAGCTGTCTGAACTGCAGCATTGCCTTGTCTGGAAGAACCATGCCACGCAGAAAGAACAAGGGAATGATCTGTTCTGGACTGGGGAACTACCTGAAGTAGCTCACTTCAATAATATATGCCTAATTATGGTACACAATTTTATATTTATATATTTATTTTTGTATATTTTATATTTAGATTTATTAATTTTGTCTTTATTTAGATATAGAGAGTTTTGCATTTTGCAAGACCACCTCCTCTGCCACCTCACCTGCTTCTCAAATCTGTGGTGAAGAACACCCATTATCTCTATGAAAGATTTAGATGTTGAGAATCTAATTTTGTAACATTTTTAAGTTTAAACTGATTACATTCTACTGTTTTTGACTTTCCCCATGGTTCATGCTCACATTTCAAAGCTACCTGATCTCTCTGTAGGATGTCTCTGTGAATATTTATTAACAAGGCTGCAGGAATTACCCTCCATATTAATCATCTTCTGCCAAAAAAATGAAGGCCAGCAAGCAACCCTCTCCAACTGTGGAGCAGGCAATAGATTTGCTTTTCTTAATTAATTTAGGAATTTCTAAGTCAGCTTTCCCCAGGATAATTTATAAGAGGAATCTCCACTGTTCTTTAATGCAAAGATCACAAAAAGTGAGCCTGTAAGACAGGGAGTCCAGACCAAAGTATGTGTCCACCTCTCATGTGCTAACACAGCTGACTTTGGTTAAAACTAATAATATTTCCCAATTGCTATCAATGTACAACTAATTTTAGGAAATGCAATGAAAATAAAAATTTTACCTGTTAATTTCTGCCTTTTTTTTTTCTATTGCAATAAAAACTCAGTCTGGACCATGACAAATACTGCATGTCCTGCAAATCAGATGGAAAGGAAGATAAACGAAGAGAATCCAAACAAACAAAACCCTTAAAGCCCTCAACCAACATAAAAGATAACCAATAGATTCACTCCCCAAGATGAGCCTTGCAGGGCAGAAGAAGTTAATGTTGGAATTTCAGATTTAATCCATTCCTAAGCAGGAAGAGCAATCACTTTGGCCTTAACCTCAGCTTTGAAAACACTGCTCTGCATACATGCTGCTTCAACATTTCTGGGTTGCAATTCAGCATCAAATAATCAATATTCAAGCCTGTTCCCCTTGCAGCCTCCCTGACACACCAGACTGAATTCCACCTTCTACAAGAGCGCTGACACCGTTTGAAACTGAAGAACAAATTTTGCATATTTCCATGTCTCAAAGAACATTTCTATGCAATGCAGATGATATGTGATGAATTTTTGCAAGCTCTTGGTAGATGCACACCAGTTTCCCTTCTTTCAGCTGCTCTCACTGCTTCCTGTGATTCCCAAACAGGAATGCAGTGCTGTAAATGCTACACACACACAAAAAATTCAGAATCTGATAGAAAAAACATTTGTATGGTTGAGGTAATAGTCTCTGTATTATCGTTTTAGCAGATTTTTTGAGGTTTTCTGCACTTCTGGTGCAGCAGAGATGCCTCAATCAGAAATCCAAATATTTTCTGCTTTTTAAAAACTGATTTATGGTATGATGATAGATATATCATCTTTTTATAGCTGGCATGTACTGGAGGCAATCTGCAAATATAATTTCACAAAAAGGTATTTTATCTTCATTCAGATAAGCTCTCTGCTATCTGGAACATTGCTATAATGCCTAAACCTTGACTGGGAGTTCATTAGCAAAATTTCTGCATAACAGGAACATATTTGAAAATACATTTAGGCAGGTGTAAAAGAGATGGGATTTATCATTTGTTTTTTCAATAAAAACTTCTCCAACATCCTCAGCAAATGAACTGTAAGAGAGTAAGATTTATTCTGTTTTACTGCAAAATCCTGCTTCAAAATTTTCAGGACTTTTCATATTCCCATTTTGTGACAAGAGCGCATTTCCCAGATAATAGAAATTACAAACTGAATGTCCCAATTAAACATGGCAAAAATCAAGCTTTAAGGGAGAATCCAGGAGAGAGAGTGGCAATTACATTTTCTGTGTTCATTGAGCACATAAAGAGCTCAGGAAAAAAAATCAACAGGGCTCTCCTGTAGCTTCCTCCACATGTAACCAAGCTGCAATTTTTCCCACCCACTTAGATTTTTTTCTGGTAGCTCTGGAAGTATCTGTGACAGTTTCCTGACCTGTGTGACAAAATTAATCAGATTCTTCTTAGAGTCAAAAAACTGGAGGACCCAGGTACCTTTTGTGCATTTCTGCAGCAAAACCTGCACCAGATGTCCCAGCCTGGGTTGACTCTGGCTCCCACTCAGCCAGCTGGGAGGCTCCTCCTTTATAAACACCACAGGTCTCTGGCCAGCTGTTGGCAACCATCCTCATCCTCCTCGTGGAGGACAAACACAGCCTGATCAAGCCAGAATGTGTTGGCAATTACCAGTTTTTCTTGCCACAAACAAAACTTTGACATCACTGACTGGTGCTGCGGTGTCTGCAGAACCACCAATTTTGTATTCACCATCTTCCAAAAATCACAAGGATTCCCATATGTCATTAGAGCTGAGTGGAGAACCAAGTGTTTGCTTAACAGAAGGTTTCTGACCCCTCTACCCTCTCTCATTTCAGGAGTTCCTGTGTGTGTGGTGCTGCCCCATGGCTCCCCCCAGCAGCACAGAAATAGTTAAGGTCACAACAGAGTGCTGCTATGTAAAGGAGAAATTTCCCTGTCCTTGCCTAAGTGAATGTCTGGGATTAAACTGACAGCCCACCTTAGTGATGGTGGAATAATTGGTTGTTCAGCTGTGTCCTTGTCAAGCTGTGACAGTTCTGCAGATGTCCTGCTCGGCTCTCCAAAGGTTAGCCTGAGCTGAGGCTGGTGTTCATTAATCATTCCTCCCTGACAGGGCTCAGAGCAGCCCACATCTGCCACTCTGTCCCCCTCAATCCCTGGTGCACCCAGCTTGTGTGTAATCACTGATGGTTTTCTTAACAGGATACCTGATAAGGGAATGTGCATTTCACTGGGAGACTCGTGGTGTTGCCTCCTTTCTTGGTGATTCTTTCAGCAAGGGACAAGTAATATGAATTTGGGGTCTTTGTTCGAGGCAGGCTTGTACAAAATGAGTGGAGTATGGACTGGGTGGGTGTACAGGAAGCACACAGCATCACATCTTTTTATAGTGTCTCCAATGCCTTCACATACCAAAATTCTCAGTGTAGCACCACAATCCCACTGAGGATGGGAGGATGTGATGTTCACTAACCTTGCATGGGTGCCTGGTGGCTCCCTACAGCTCCTGAGCTGGAAGAAGTGGAGAAATCCCCTCCATGAACAGCTGGAGGAGGAAAAGCCTCAGTCCACTCTTCTGATCATGCACTCTTCTGATCTTTTAACCTTTTTCCAGCCACTGCATCTCCCTCCATAACCTTTGCTTCAGTGTCTCTTTGTGGAGACAGTGACTGAAAAATTCCATCACCAGCTCTGCTTTGACCCAGAAGAATTGGATAATTTTCCAACATTCACACAGGACTAATTTCTTTGGAGTATTCTGGCTGCTTTTACCACAACCTGTAAGTGTCACTCATGAGTTGTATGCACCCTAAAAAAACAAGAGAACTGCTCAGATAATTCCCAGCAATTTCAAGTACACACCAGAATTTCAAGTGTGCCCCAGAATAAACTTTACTTCTTGCAGTTAGACAAAACCACAAATATATTACTGGTGACTCTTGAGTAAATTGGAATAACCATCAGCACAGACTGGCAGTGTATTATCGTTGCCAAGACTGTGTAAAATATGAAATAATTGCCCGCTTCAAGATCTTATCACAAGATTGCCCACTGACTTTTCTTAGCCTGCTGGTGTTCATATGTGAGCATTGCAGGAATCATCATTTCAAATAATTGATTAACTGTCTAGTCTACAAAGTTTAAAAAGGAACAAACAAGGACATTAAGTGATTAGCATTCCCCCATTTAATTTGCAAATCCTGTCTTCACAGCTAAAAAGCCAAATGCCTCAAGGCTGCATCTCAAGCACACAGATCCCAACAAGCTTGACAGTGGAAAGAAGGTGCTAGAGAGGCACATAAATGACATGCTGGATTAAAGCAATCAACACATTGACCATTAATCACCGGAGCTGAAGGCTTCGCAGTGCACTCAGAGATGGCAGTGCTGCTCTAGGAGGAGGCAGCAGTGATGCTGAATTTCCAACTCCTGAGCCAACCCTCTGATGTGGTTTGGTCAACACAAGCTGTTAAAGCTGCAGATCTTCAGTTAACTCAAGTAAATCTTGGATTTAGGTGAAAAGAGAAAAATCTAACAGGCTGCCTTTTCAAGTTCCACAACGCTGACTTTACTGGGGAAGCCTAAATAATTAAACTAAGTCTAAATGATGTACTTATAACCAGAGTCCTCATCATGTACAGCTCCTCTCCCAGCTGACAATGCTACTTTGTGCTGCTGCCTCCAATGGATATATCCAATTTAACAAAACCTGAAGAGCAGGAGAAAATGGAACCACTTGCAATTCGTTCTGATTCTCTGCAGGATGGAGGGTGTTTGTCAGCCAGAAAAGTGTTTGCTCCACGGCTGAATGGCACAAAATGTGAAAATGATGAAATTCTGATGCCCTGGGAAGGCTGGCCTGGAACAGAGACTGGACAGTGCTAAGATAATAAAGTAGATATTTATAAAAAGACCTTTAAGGACACACCTTGGGCAGTCTGGCCAGGGCTACATCCAATGTGAACCCGAAACGGTCACAAAATGGACAAATGGTCATGAAGTCTTTGACTTTTATAAGTTTTGGTCCATTTGCATATTGGGGTTGAATTGTCCAATTCCAGCTCCAGGCTGCGAGGTCCCATCCTTCTTGTTCCTCCCTCCAGCCCCCCTTGTTTGTGCTTTTGGGCTGAAAGTTGTCCTTGGTGTGCAGCAGGAGAAGGATTTGTTTTGTGTCCCTGCTGTGTGCAGAGCTGAGTGAGCCTGAGTGTGAGCTCAGAGCTGCACAGAGCCTGGAATACACGGAATTAAAACTTAGGGCATCAGTTCCATCAGCCATATCAATAACCTCATTGTTGGGGACTGCACCAGGACACATAAAAGCAGTTTATAGGATAAGGGATTAAAACACTGACATGGATGAGGACCAATTCTATCGCTTTAGGAATTATTTTCTCATTCCTGTTACCCCTATGCATTGCAGTTAATGAATCACTCAAATGCAAAAAACTAAAATTTGGGAAATGACTGCTACTTTGAGAACAACTTTGAAACCAAAGGAGCAGATCCAGTAGAATATCCAGACATTACAATTGTGTCTATAGTCACTGAACCACAGTCAGACTTAAAGGGTTCACTATGATTTACATGCATGTATAACCCAAAAACCTCCTCCTAACCTTGCTCCCTGATTTTCCTTGAACCTACTCCTTCAATCAGTATTAATGATCAAATGATTAAATTAGTAGGATGGTTTTGAGTCAGTAAAAATTGCATTTCTGCCATGCTTTAAGGATTCTACAGGCTACTAAATTACTTGAGCAGCTGCATTAGAATATCTATATTCCAGCACAAAATATTGTCATTTATTCCTGTATTCTCAATGGCAGATACAGAAAATAAGGAACATTATCTCTTGTTTTGAAAACCAGCCTTGTCCCTGTCTTTCTGCCTCCTGTATTTCTGCTCCCTCACCTCACACACACTTCACTTAGCAGTGAAATGGTCTTGCAGTGCTGACATACCTGAAGAAATCTTTTAAATACTTCGACCACAGATAAGCAGACATATGTATACAATGACTTTTTTTATTGTGCTCCCTCTGCTGGCTCTGAAAAAATCCCTGGTGGGAATAAAAAGTTGTTTCCAGAACCTCACTGATACCTGTGCTTACCAATACACAGAAGTTGGGCATTGAAAACGCCCCAATATTTTGGTTTAAATTTCCTAAAATTCAGAGAAAGAGACTTCTGTGTTCTTCCAAAGAAAAAGAAGGACAATACCAAGAGCAAAGTGTTACCTGAAGCTTAAGAAAACTACAAACAGTTGGGGAAACACTCTTGTATAGCAGCAGAAATTGCTTCAGAGAGGGCAAAGATTTAAGAAAGCCCAGCCTGCAGGAGAAACTCCTGTGGCATTGGGATCTCTGCAGAGGTGGAGTTGGATGAATAAAGATTCCAGAAGGTGTTAAGTGAAGAAAAGGGAAAAACAAATATTTGTCTGATATGGTATCCCTTTAAACACTAAGTGTGTGTCCTGTGGAAAGGCAGCAACATGAGAAAATAGACAGTGGCACTGCCAGCAATTAAAATCACTGTGTTGCAAGAAAAATATAAAATGTACTCTCTTATGTTTCATACCTACATTTTACCCTTTACCCAGCCTACCTATCCTCTGAAAAATATGTGCAGGTCCATAAAAATAAAACAAAACACATTGAATGAAAGTTCTTTAGGCAGTGACAACAGCTACTTTTCTCCAGGCAAGACCTGGCATGTTTAGGCACATGCCATGCTGCCACAAAATAAATAACATTTGACCAAAGACTCATTTCAGTGTAAAATGTCATATTAGGAACATGAGAATGAGCAAACTTGCCATAGTTAAAAAGCTGTTTCCTTGCTGGTAAATATAATTAGAATTTTTAAGTCCATTTTGAGAAATCAGACATCAGGAATGTAAAAACCCAATTACTTCTTTGTGGGGATGTCAGGTTTTTCCCCCTTTAGTAAAAAAAAGGGCATAGTACCCTCCCCTCTCTTTCACTTAGATATATATCACTTATATTTAGATAGATATAGATAATATAGATATATTTCACTTATATATCAGAGTCTTCATGAAGAGCTGTGACACATTTTGGTGATCATACACAGCACCCTCAGGTGTCCCAAAGCATCAGCTGAGGCACATGAACCCAGATTCTCAAAATACACAAACCAGAGAGCAACAAGCATCGTGTGCATTTCATATTGAAAGCAATGAAATATTAATTAGGTTTTATAATGTATTTTATTATCACCTCAGCTCCTCCATATAGGGAAATTCAAGGACAGCAGCCTGATCTGCTTTGGACCATTTCAGAGCAGTGGCTTGGACAGCAGCTGTCTCTTCCCACCTTTATTAAACTTTCATTCTATGTTTTATTGAAAGTTCAGCCTGGTTTGGGATACTGAGGTTGTGAATTTTTGGGACACTACCCACCCCAGAGTAATGAGATTTTTTTGTTTTGTTTTTTTAATTGCAATTTATTGTAGATATGGTGACTAAAATCCAAGAGGATTTGCGATTTTTTACCAATATGCATTGCTAAAAGCTGCAAATCTATTGAATGACATTTTTTTTTTTCTTTCCAGACAAGTCCTCTGTTCTGCAAGTTTTTTATAGCTTCTAATATGAGACCTGGTCACTGATTGTCTATGAAAATAAACCTGATCTGACATTCAAAGAGGGATTAGACATAATCCAAATTACAATTTTTTGGATGGCTATCTAACATCTTGTCTATGTAAAAATGTCATATGTTAAATGGCTTGGAAACCATGACAACACCAGCTCTCCAGAGCTCACACAAGCTCAATCAAGCCATAATCAAGGATTTCCTTACATGATTGTCTATTATCTCCTTCTCAGTCAGAGATGCACATTAAAGGAGTGAAAAGATCAGAGTGGAATCACCAGCATTAATTACAAGCTAGGCTAGACCTGTCTTCCTGGAAGTGCTGTCAAAAAGTATTTGGAGTACCTGTAGGATGTTCAGAGCAGTCCTCTGTGATTCTGCACAAAGGCTAAAACCAAAATAAAAAGGATTAGCACAAGTCAGGGTTACTGAAAATATTTGAAGTTCTTCATATTTGATAAAAGAGAAAGTCTATTCAACTCTGTGAACACAGATGCTTTCCATAATGTTTATTATGTCCTTCTAATGATGAGAAGGAGCAATTACAGCAAAAGTGAAATGTGCTTCTGATAAAGAACATTTTAGACTAGATCATTCCTGAGTATATTTACTAGAATAAAAGCTTGTTAAAAGAAGTGCAGTCATTTTAAGCCTGTACTAAAGAGAAGTCAATTTTTTCTTTGTAACGCTATTTGAAAAGGCACAACCTCCTTTAGACTTATTCTTTAGGTCCTGAAACAATTCAAGAAACAGTTCTATAAATACCTGCTTTTCCCTATATCCAAAGAGAAAACAAAAACAAACACAAACACCATGTGATTTATACAGCCAAAGAAAGTCACACAAGAACAAATAAATAAATATTAACAACAAACAAATGCAAAAAGCATGTGAACTATTCATGGATTTTTCATTAAAGTCCTAACTCTGATAAAGTTTGTGCTTCAGAGGGTGAATTTTGGCACTCCAGGAATATTGTGTTAATGTTCAGAAGTCCTTCTGCACTGCAGCAAGGCAGACAGACAATCCCAGGCTCTCCCACTTGAGCAAAATGCTGCCAATCTTTTTCTGTTCATATGAAAAACAGTCTTGTAGCTAAACTTTATAAAAGATTACATCAGTTCTTTCCTTATGCTGTGCATCCAGTGATTAAATTACTCAAATTTATGCTTCTGCTTCCAGAGGTTTTCCTGGTTTTGTGAATTATTTTCAGTCCTTCCAGAGGTTTTCCTGGTTTGTGAATTATTTTCAGTCCTTCCAGAGGTTTTCCTGGTTTTGTGAATTATTTTCAGTCCTTCCAGAGGTTTTCCTGGTTTGTGAATTATTTTCAGTCCTTCCAGAGGTTTTCCTGATTTTGTGGATTCTTTTCAGTCCTTGCACCTTAAACTTTTCCCATACTGAAAACCTGTTCCTCATCTACCTACTCAAAACAAGTAAAAAATGTTTTTCCTCCTAGAATTTCCTCTCCATGAGTGATGAGATCAGGCATTTGAGGGGGAACAGAAGCTAATTGTTATCTCACATTCCTCTGCCATTTAAATCCCCCGAGGGTGACCAGGGAAAAAGAAGATTTCTGCCCCCAGACCCCACAGAGAGCAGCTGAAGGCACCGTGTGCTCCCCTGCCTCTCTGCCAGGTATTGCACAGCACAAACATCAACAGAGCACAGAACAACAAACACAAAAAAGCAGAAAATATAAAATAAAAAGCCTCCTTAACTATTTGTAATCTGTGCCAAACAAAGTGGACAGTGTGTCATAAGTGTGAAAATAAAGTTTCTTGCTTCTCAGCCAGAGCATTGATCAGCTGGGTTCAGCACAGTCCAACACTGTGCACTTCAACGTGGAAAAGAAATGGTTGTTAATTAAAAAAAAACCCTGCCTTCCATGAATATTGACTTAAAGTGTCAAAAATTGGCTTTGTGGGTGCAGATTTAACACCCTGCTTACTGGGAAAGGCAAGCTTCAGCGTTGTTTGGCACGATCATGAGGACATACCTGCTTTTTAAAAAAGAAAGGGTAGGCACTGACACTCAGTGATGCTTTTTTGAGAGTAGTAATTGGCCTACAGCTAGGCTTCTCAAAATATATTCATCCATAAGTGAGGAGCTGAGAGGAAAAAATATATCTGGAAACCTGAATAAATATTTTCATAATTACAAAACATATATCAACAAACAGATCTGCTGCTCCTCTGGGAACATACTGGTAATCCCTGCTATATTTTGCCTCATTTTTAAATAAAAACCTGAAGTTTTGCCTTATTAGATGATAATCTAACCAAGAGAGCTATTACTAGAAAAGTCTGTTACAAAAAACAAACTAAAATAAACCAATAAAATGATCACCTTGGGTGAAAACCCCCTGACTGATACTCTGAGAGTTTTATAACCATTTACTGGAGAAATTTCAAAGCCTTATACAGATAAAGCACTACATTAATTTAGAGAGGTGCTTTTCTCACATTGATCAGCCTGTGAAAACGCCCCCAAAGAAACTTCTCAATGCCTCCATCAAGCTGCTGATCAGGCAGCTCATTGTACAACTTGTCAGGTTTTAAATGGCACTGCCAGGGCTTTAAACTGACAGGAATCAACCCAAGTCAGAGGCTGCATTCAGAAATGGGAGTAAAAAGAAGCAATTTCAGGCAGCAGAGTGGAGTGACACAGTGCAGAGCTGCATCACAGAATTGTTCTCTATCCTGGCAAGAACTCCCAAGGCATTTTCAGAATGAAACAGGGCTGGATATGAGCAGGGGGCCTGGTGATACTGTTACATCATCAGCAAACTTACAATGTTTAAATAAATAATCACAGATTCTGTACACTGTGCATGAAAGTGGAGCATGTGCTGGCTACTGAGCACTCACTGTGCTGTCACCAATTTCAATTCTTATCACAATTTCATGCTGATGATGCCACACAACACATTAATTTCCTACAGAATAACAACTTTTACTTAGAGCTGGGTCTGCCAAACTCACAGCAGCAGGCTGCAGAGGAGCTGCAGGATTGCTGCTGCTGCATGCTTTCCCCTAGTATGAAAATTTGTGGGCTTCATGTTTGGTTTTATCCAATTATCAAGTGAAAAATTCACCCCAATGCTCTAGGGGTTCAGTTTTCCAAAGAAGAAGCTTATGACAAGAAATGTGTCCCTAATGAAAGCAAAGGAAAAACATAGAGAAAAATATCATTAGGTCCCCATTAAGTTCCATTTGAATGCCTACAATGAAGAAAGATGAGGGATTCATAAAAGGGGTTGCTATAACTTTCAGGGGTGCAATCTTTTAGGTTTAAGCCCAATAAACATCACCTCTTCTTGTCATACAGGCTCCCACAAACTCCCCCCACACCCATAGAAATTTGTGGGCTTCATGTTTGGTTTTAACTAATAATCAAATGAAAAATTCACATCAGCGCTCTAGAGTTCAGTTTTCCAAAGATGAAGCCTATGACAAGAAATATGTCTCCAATGAAAACAAAGGAAAAAAATATAAAGAAAAATATCATTAGGTCTCCATTAAGTTTCATTTGAATGGGCCTACAAACGAAGAAGGATGAGGGATTCATAAAAGGGGTTGCTGTGACTTTCAGGGGTGCATCCTTTTGGGTTTAAGCCCAATAAACATCACCTCTTCTTGTCATACAGGCTCCCACAAGCTCCCCCCACACCCACAGAAATTTGTGGGCTTCATGTTCGGTTTTAACTTATAATCAAATGAAAAATTCACCCCAATGCTCTAGGGGTTCAGTTTTCCAGAGATGAATCCTATGACAAGAAATGTGTCTCCAATGAAAATGAGGGGAAAAAAATATAAAGAAAAATATCATTAGGTCCCCATTAAGTTCCATTTGAATGCCTACAATGAAGAAAGATGAGGGATTTATAAAAGGGGTTGCTGTAACTTTCAGGGGTGCAATCTTTTGGGTTTAAGCCCAATAAACATCACCTCTTCTTGTCATACAGGCTCCCACAGCTCCCCCCACACCAGTGGGTGTCACATCTGGGAGAAAACTCCCCGACTGCAGGAGCATCTTCAGACAAACCCTTCCCAAGGGAGGCTTAGCTTTGGTTAAAATCTTGAGTGCAGGGATGAAAAGTGTGCTAAGGTGGGCCAAGAGTACCCCCAGCACTCTCCTGGCAGCACTGCACTGCCTGCTCAGCTCCTCTGCTCTCAGGAGCTGCAGTAATTGCTGCTGACATTGTTCAGAGCCTTGCCTCACTGCCAGACACAAACCTTCCATTCATGAAGAAGTGCTTGTTAGGCCAGTGCCGGACTCCAAACCCACTTAATTAAATTCGAAAAAAAAAAGAAAAATGAGGGGGGAAAAAAAAATAAAAGCAGTTGTTTGGTTCTGGTGGGAAATTTGCACACAAAGGGCGGTGTCTGAGCCGTTCCCCCTCCATTGTGTCTCTCAAACAGTTTTGCAACACCACAGGATCTCTCTGCTCCATCCCTTTCCTTGCAGCCCCTGCAAAGGCTGTGCTGACCCTCATTAAGAGCCCGCTTCGTTAGGGGATGTTTTCCCCATGATTCACTGCCAGGGCTTTTCTCCTCCTCAATCAAGGGCTCCCAAGTGCTCTGCAAGCACTCTCCAAGGGCTTCAAGAATTTCAGCAAACGTGTAAACAGGTACAGGGAGAAAGGCTCCTTTGAGCAGTTATGTAAACACTCCCAGGGCAATAAAAACCACCCCGGCAGATGAAACTGTGGAGTCAGGCTGTGCCTGAATTGTGCTCACATTCCCCTCTCTGCAGACACCTCCTGAGCAGGGCTGGGGCAGAGCCCAGAGTGATGCAAACACTCCCAGCAGGGCTGGGGCACAAAGATCAGCAAACAAACCCTGTGCTGAAGAGGGCACCGGGAAATGGAGTCAGAACCAAACACAATTCAGCACATTTGGCTTTGCCCTCATCTGGCAATTTTTGGTCTTTGCCTTGCCTTTCAAATTAATGTGAATTTTTGTTGTTGTTCGGTTTAGGATTTTTTTCTTCTTTAATTTTAATCCTTTGTGCAGGTCTGACTTGCACCAAATAACACAAGTTGGCAGTGTTAATAATGGATTGCAACAGCATTTCAGAGAAAAGCACATGGAAAGTATCACTAACTGCAAGTAATGTCCCTTTCTGTATGAATATCAACAGTCTGTTCTATACTAACAAATCATCACTGAATAATTTCTCTTTTCTATGGTAAGTAATGTTCTGAGTAAAATTAGCTAATTCTGTATGACAGCTACCTTCAGTTGTTTCTACATAATTGTCTTCTACATTTCAATATTGATTTTACATAAAGCAAAATGTTCTTGGCATTATGTGATACATAAGAAATTATTAGGAACAATACTGTCTTATTATTTTGAGATTTCACAGAGTCAAACACTGAGAAAAGTTAATTAAGATGGTAAAACTAGGAGGCAAAGAAAAACTTCACTCTGTCCCACAATTTACAGCAGCCTCTTACTAGATGTGTTTAACTTCCTATTTCTATCCTTACAAAATGCTTGATATCTTCTGCAGAGAAAAAATTACAGATAAAATGAAATTTATCTGCAGATAAATATTTCTTGTCACACCACCTGAAGTGTCATGAAATAAATACTTAAGTGATACAAACACAGGTGTCTTTTATACACAAATATTTTGTATCTGTTGTCCTACAACCTGCAAGATGCTGAACTGAAAACTGCTCTCACACCTGTGATTTCTGCTTGGCACAAAAGACATCAGGCCCTACTTGTGTTATCAGCCCTTTAGATTTCAAAACATCAATATTTCAGAATCTTTTGCAGTACCTGATAAAGCTCCTGCCTCTCAACAACGAAGGGAACAGCAATGCCATGCAGTGAACTCTCTTTTTTCTGTGCTTTTCTGACACCTGTCATCAAAAAAAAAAATGGGGGAGCAACATTGGAAAATTATTGTGAAAGTCTATTTATTGTTGTCCAGTGCATTTGTGTAAATATTAATGTGGCTGATAAGACTGTCTGAGGTTCTCAGAAATTCAAATTTATTTCCTGGATTGTGTTTTTCCTTATAGCACAGACATAAAAACATGGTACTTCTATTTATTTGTGCTTGTATTCAAAATGTTGTTCAATATTTTCAAAAGACAAGAAATCTGAAAGTTCATGTCACAGAAAATCTGAAATTAAGTGTAATTATTCACTGTCTACAATTGAAGTTACTATTCAGTTAAAACTGAAGTTTAAATAGATAACAATAATAATGAAACAAGTACTCTGCAGGACCTGTCTTTCCCCTTGGCCTTGCTTTATGCCCAATGTAGAAAAACAGTAATTCTCAAGAGTAAAAGTAAGAAATCAGAAATCACACTTTTTACTCTAATTGAACCATTATTGAAAAAAAAAAAGGAACTGTTCATTCTGCTCCTTTTTATGTCTCTTTCTGGCTTCACATCTGAACTGTTCATTTTATGAACATCCCAATATAATTTTCATCAGGTTAGTTTTCAACTTTCCTAAAACAAACTAGAAGACATAACCCTACCTAAATCAGAATCTAAGATCAGAAATTATTTTTTTAAATTGAATATTTGGGATTATCCTTTTGTAACTTGTGTAAATCAAAGCAAGCATTTTACAACAATAAAATTCTGGAAATGATTTTGTATCTCATTTCGTGTATTGCAAGCTACCAAAATTTGCTTTTTACACATAGGCTCGTCATTCAAATCTCAATTCTACTTCAGTTTCATTTGCAAAAAATTCCACAAATACAATAATATTTTTCAGACGATGAGAACTAAGGAGAAAAAGACACAGATTTGTAAACCTACTCTGGGGTCAGTTGTTTACCATGTTGCTCCTGCACTTTCTCATGAGAGAACAAGGATTATCCAAAGGTGCCTGAAGTCTCCAAAGTCACTTTTAAATGACATTTCAGCAGATTTTGACAGTGCTCCCAGGCAGTGTGAGGGTGAAGAGTTTATTACATTCTGATCAATGAAAAGACAATATATTAACCACTCTAATAATTGATTCTAACACACAGGGGTGGGTGGGTGGCACCCTTTGCCACTGAAAGTTTTCAAAATAAGTTTTGGGTACTTAAAAAGTACCCAAATGCTTCCATTAAATACCTGGCAAAAATGGACTGCATGTTTCATGCTCTGTAAAGGAATATTTCAATTTTGGTAATTCTAGTTTTCAGATGTTCAGCACAAAAGGAGGTGAATAAGCTTTATGTGGCTGCTGCAGAACTGAATCCATAAAAATGGAATAATGTTCTTCCTTGACTCTTAATTAAAACTGAATAGAGTTTAAATTATTAGCTTATACCTTGCATTTTTAATAATGATTCATGTATGTTCAGAAGAGGCTGGAATCATTAATTTGTCCATCAGTTTTCTTCTACATCTCAGCTAAAACAGACTAACAAACAACTCTGTATTAAAACTAACAAAACATCTCTGTATTACCAGAGGCAAACGAGGCTGTGAACATTCAGGTATGTTAAATTTACTGAGCTATTAATTATAATTCTGAAGCACATTGCACATATTATAGAACATTACAAAATCAAGGAGATTTCAATACAGAAACCTCCTTTTAATCAAGATAACATCAAAATATCCCTCATACTGTAAGATCAATGTACAATTCAGACATTCAAGAGTTGAAACTAAGCACTGTAAAATAAATTTTATTTATGCTGAACTGAAAACCCTTGGAAATCTCTGTGAAGAATTTCAATGCTCAGATGATCCTGGGAGGAGCTTTGTGCTCCTCATGAAGTGCACAAATGACAATTTGCAACAGCACCTGCAGGACCATGAGGAAAAAGAGCACACAGGAGAGCCAAATTTAAACCTTATCCTATTAAAACAAATGTAGCCTGGACAGCAGCAGGGTGATAAAAACAAAGTGCAAGATGCCTCAAATCTAACCCAAATTTCAAGCCCATCTTTTCCTAAAATGTAAAGAGAATTTGATTTTTTTCCTTTTCCTCTCTTGCAGCTTGCTGTGAAATGTAGAGTTGTATACCTCAAAGGTCAAATGCATTTTGCAGGAGAAAGAGGAGGCAAAAAAACCCAAACTACTTTGACAAGAACATTCTTGTAGTAAAAGTTATTTAGGGTCCATGAAGAATATATGTTACTTAAAGAGTAAATATTTACTTTTTACGTGTCTCTGTGAATGTCTGGGTGCCTATCCAGAGGGAAAAACACCTCCCTATGACAATTCAGAGAAAGATAAACAGTCCAGTTATATTCCTTCTTATTCATTTATATCCCTGATTGTGATTTGAGGAGTTTGGGAATCTCAAATTGCTAATTACAGCATTTTTGTGTAAAAAATGGCTTCTTACCTACCCACAGTATGCAGAATTCCCAGAAACCAGATGAGATATACTCTCTTATCTTTAAAGTGTTTGGAAACAAATATTGTGGTCTTTATAAAACAAAACAAACCCCAAATTGCCACATTATTAATAAAAGGCTTTTACCCATGGCCCTTAACCATATGATAATTTATTTAAAACAGATACAGTCCTGAAAGTGACCCACTTAAAATTATTAAAAAGACACGGTGTTTATTTTTGCTGTCCATGAAACAAGCAATGGCTTTTGAATATGCAGACTCTTCAGAGGTAATTAATATGATTGGCTTCTACTGGAATGCAATCTTCTGTGTTTGAGGGAGCTGAATGCAAAAAGTAATCAGGTCAATTCAATATGCTTGTGCAAAAATCAGGTTTTTTTCAGTGCAACTGACAATAATGCTGGTACTAATCCCCTCTGCTGAGAAAATCATTCAAATTTTCCTCAGCAGAGCAGGAAATCTCAGGAGCATGGAGTTAACCAGTGCTGATAAATGTGGGATGATTAACAAGGAAGAAATAAAAATGTGTGTCCATTTATAGTAACAATAAATATGTTGTTTAATTAACTGGAAGGTTTTCAGCAAGTGTTGTGGACAATTATTTGACCATCACAGCACAACCTCATCAATCCAGCCCAGGTTCCACCAAATGACCAAATATCTTGGAAAAGATAAAATGTAATTAAATGTGTTATGGCATCAGCAATTAAACCAAGCAGGTTTGATCACTCAGCACAGAAATCAATGCCTATAAGCTGTTGAATGTTTAAATGTGAATATTTTTCATTTCTAGTGGTTAAAGTCCATCCAGCCACCACAAAATACTGCTCCTGGTAGTGCTCACATTTCTAGATGCTCTAGCACTGCCCAGCAGTTGAAATCTTCCTCCCTCCCTCTTCCAAAATGTAATATTCTACATTAAAGGACACAGAAAAATCCCCCAATTTGAAATAAAACAGGAAAGACAGAGGTATTCCAGGTATTTGGAACTATAGGGGATTTTGTCCTGTTTGAATGAAAACAATGAAAGAATTTGGTAAACTTGGAATCACCAGCAAGATAAAATAAGCAAAATAAAAAGTTTTGATTTACTTTGGTTCACCCCCCCCCCCCCCCATCCATTACTGAAATAAAGACAAAATGAACATTTTAACACTGGACATGGTTCTTACTTTGTAAGAAATGTGGTATGTTATTTTGCTTGTGAAGGTGCCAAAATCCTCATTCCCTCCTCGTGTACATATTTATTTGTTTGTTAGCTGAAAAAAAAGTTTAAAACTTACTCCAAATCTCCAAATCAATCCCTTCAGAGTCTGAAGCAGAGCAGAAAGGATGGTTTAATTCTCAGTTCCTGCTAGGTGGAGGAAGACTTAACAACTAAACTCCAGAAAAGGACATCAAGTTTGCCATTAAGAAAATTCTGTGAGAAGAGTGATTAAGTCCAGGAAAAGAAAGCCAACAAAACTGATTGTCAGTGCTGCTTTTAAAAATTCATTAGTCAGGGATAGTTTAAGACATAATTGACCTACTGGGGGTGGGGGAATGGGGCAGATGTCCTCCAAAAATCCTTTCAGTTTTCTGTTGTATCATTGGAATGTTTATTTTTTTCAACAGTGATGCTTACAAAGAGCAGCCAGCACCTCTCCAACAGCCTCAACAAACCAAAAAAAGAAGGAAAATCCCACCCAGAGCTGAAATGTGGGACAGCAGGAAACACCAAGGAGCTGGTAAGCAAATAAATACCTTTGTAGTGTAATTTTTACACAGAGCTGGTCCCACGTTCATGCCCATGCTCTGAGCCTCTACCACCTGTCCTTAAAGCCTGGAGCATCTTTGTAGCTCCAGGCCAGAGAAATCCACGTTGTCCCGGGTTCCTGTGGTGTAACAGTGACACCCAGTGACAAATCCACACTTGAACTTCCTGTGAGCATCCAGAAAATGCCATCACTCCTCTGCTCAGAGGGAAAAGGCAAAATGAGTTCTAGCATTCTATTTATCAATTCCAAATGTCCTTTGTGTGCTTCCTGTGAGAGCTCAGCCTGGGGAGAAAAGGTTCTTGCTAATTCTTTGTCCAAAGACTGAAGCAGGGATGGAATTTCTGTTTACGTGCTCTGATGATTTTCCTGGCCTTCTTAAGCACGAGGCTTTCACAATTACCTGGCCCACACAAGCCAAGAATGTGCATCAAGTTTAATCTTTGCTCATTTGAGATTCTGAGATGAAAGTAAAATGAAGGGCTAGACCCTTCTTCTGCCTGGACTGCAAGGATTTCTAATCTAAGAAATCCATTATGAATTCTCCCTCCCTCTTTTCTCTTTGAGGATTAAATAAAATCATAAATCCCCACAGACACATGCACTGCAGTCACAGTCAAGTTCCTTTCCACAAGATCAAGAATTCTAATAAAAGACATAAATTCTTCTTCAACCTTGAATCACAGTGACAGCTTTTCAGTGCATGGCTAAAACAGAAAATATTCCACTGAAAACCTGTCTAGACCTCACCTTATACATCAGGCTGTTGCTTTATTTTGAAGGTAGGTTTGTTTTCTTCTTCAATATTTTTTAGCAACTTGAAATGTCTGCTAAACTGAAATGTACAGTACTTTTGGAATTGAGGGGAAGCTGTGGTTTTTAGAAGCATAACCAACATGCCATAGGTGCACTCAGGTAAGAATCAGGCCAAACTGCAGAGGTTTAAATTTCATATTGAAAACAGTCATTCAGGAGCTGCTCACCTGTAATTAGGGGGTTTTTTTCCAAGATACATTTTTATGCACCATGCTTCCCCCTGCTATGAGTATTACAATATAAACTACTCATCTGTACTTTCAAAATCATGGTTTTTCCAGAGTTTCACCACTTCATGAACAAAACCAGTTCAGATGTGAACAGTCACACCAGCAACGCTTGGTGCAAATCTCCAGCACCAGATGTCACTGGCCCAAAAAGAAATGGAATTATGGGACAGAGGTGCTGTTACCTCTTGTGATTTCCCATTTCCTAGGAAATGGAAGATGGAAAAGCCTACACTCAATTTTTCTGTGATCACTGAGAACACTGTGACCACTTAGGATCAAGAAAAGTAGGAATGTGAATGGACTCGAGGATATTATTCACAAAATCACAATTTATTAAGAGTTACTAAAGACAAAGATGATATTTTTGTTCTTTTAAAGCCTCCAGTTCTGAAATCTGGAAGGAGGCTACCAGGGAAATACCACGGTGCATTTTCTCTATTTCCAAATTCTTTCTTAACACTGACACCAGAGGCAGGATACTAAGCTCAGGAATCCTGAGGTCTATCCAATTGTCCAATGACAACTACAAAATCAAAAAGACATAAAACTAAAAGCCAACCAAAGAACTGCAGGATAAATGAGTGACAAAAATCTAGCAATATTCAGTGAAAAGTGTAGCATAATGCAAACACGTACTTAAGCTTATAGATATTGACAAAAAGGGCCCAAAGTGGTTATTATCACTCAAGAAAAAAAATCTAAGAGGTGGTTTTATGAAAAAAAAAAAAAAGCTTGTTTAGCAGCAATCTAAAAGGCAAGTGGAAAGTTAGGAATTATTTTGAAAATAACCAAGAACAAGAAAAAAAAAGTCTCCAACAGTTATTCAGAGTTCTTACCAATGTATCACAAAATGGACTTAGGAGAACTGGCAGAGACAAAAAAGGCTAATGGGAGATCAGAAAGAAATAAATGAATGGCTTCTAAAATGGTCTGCAAACCTGCAGATGATGGCCAGAGAACAAATACTCTCTGATCTTTCTAACACAAAAGTCAGTGAGCACGGAGTACCTGAAGAGCAGGAAGGAAATCCAATTAAAGCTCTGCACACTCTGGGTGAGGCAGAGCTGCAGAGTGGGACTCCTCAGCAGAGGATTCCACCCTGTGGCTTTTACAAAGGCACAAAGCACCTGGAGGAACTCATGCAAAGAAAAAATCCCTTTTATCTGTCCTCATGCTTTTCCCAAGGCTTCCAGGCCTGGCTGCTGCTGGGGACAGCATGTGGAACTCACTGGAGCTACAGTCTGCAGCCAGGTGAGGAATTCCTGCCACCAGAAAAGAGTTATGACCATGTTTGCTTCCCCTGCATATTTATGATCTCTCCACAATGACCAGTGAGCACCTGCATAGACAAGAGTTGTGAGAGATGTGATGAACGAGTCTTGACAGCAACAAATCAGTCTCATGGAGCCACCTTTGCCTCCTAATACATGGCACACACAGAGTATCAACAATTGCCATGTGGCATCACTGTTTCCACACTAATGCTCCCCATAGATGAGCATGCTGTGAAATGTCTTCATTTAATCAGCTTTTGTGTTTTATTTTTCTATTTTGTATTTTATTTTTTGTATTATATTTATTGAAGGGCCTTCAGGAACATTTAGGGCAGAAAAAGCCCATCCAGGGGCTACACCCAAAATGGACGACAAGTCACAGGTTTTCACACTTTTATAACTTTAGTTCATTTGCAGATTGGGGGTTCATCTTCCAATCACAGCTTCAGGTCATGAAGTCATTTACCCCCAGTTTGCTCCCCCAGCTCACTTTAGTTTCCATCTCTCAGGCCTGAGGCAGTGAGGTGTCCTTGACTGCCAGGCCTGGAGAGGAATTGCTGTGTCTGCCCAAAATGGGGAAGCAGCAGCTCACACTGAGTGTGGAGTTTGGAGTTCTACACTAAAGAACTGCAGGGTTACAAATATATGAGGAATATAAAAGGAAAAATCCTAAGGCATCCATCCTAGGCTGCATTCCAGCACGAGTGCATGTAGCCAATGTGCTCTGATTCACACTCAAAGTGTCTAACACTTAGATATCAATATATCCAAGCTTCAATAAATTCAGCTGTGACAGTTCAGAAAAATTCAACTGGCTGTGAAAAGGCAGTGACTGTCAGGAAGGAGGAACTCAAGACAGGGTTGCTTCAGCCAAGCCTTGTTTTGAAATACACAACATCAGAAGATGAGGGTGGTTTAGCAGGGAAACCAGGTGACAATCTGGGATGGAATTCAGCATTTATATGTTTTACCACATCCTATATTCACATCTGAGGATTTATTCTGTGTCTGAATAGGCTAACATGCCTTGGGAGACAATGAGACAGAAACATGGAAAATGTGGGGTATGGCAACAAACAACTTTTAGACATCTTCCCAAACAGTGAAATCCAGAGCACTATTGAATTTTGCAAGCAGGATGACTTTTCTGTTAGTTAAATGGTTTCCTCAAAGGGAGTAAAACCTCATAAAAACTTTATGTTTCCAGTTCTCATTAGTGAAGAGGTAACAGTGAAGCAGATACTAAACTTAAAACACCTCTAATGGATTTGGAAAAAACCCTGAAATTAGCTGATTCCACACACTTAGCCTCTTTCCTCTCTACAGTACATAACAGGCCTGCTGCCAGTTGCCATTCTAACAAACTAAAGTTGCTCTAAAGAAGAGTAAAAATAATAAAGCCTGGAGTTCAGGCAACTGCCTTGATGCAGGCATAAGCAAATTAAACTGTACCAACATGACAGGCCTTATGTCAGCCTTGGCCTACATCCCCCAGTTCCCCTGCTGAGCCCTTGTGGCTGTCGAGTGCTCCTGATCATGCCCCAGTGATCCCAAAACTCCTCAGCTCAGTGGGAGAAACATCCAAATCACAGCCAGCACATGTCGAGCACACAGTCAGCACAATGAGGCAGCATGTGCTGGTTTGAAAGCAAAACCAGTGAGACTGCAAGTCAGAAATACAATTTAATAGAGAGAGAACGAACAACAAGAAAGAGAAAAATAAAATAAAAATAAAATAAGATAAATTATAAATAAAAATAAGATAAAGGAGCACTGGC
This sequence comes from Prinia subflava, assembly GCF_021018805.1. Taxonomy (NCBI): domain Eukaryota; kingdom Metazoa; phylum Chordata; class Aves; order Passeriformes; family Cisticolidae; genus Prinia; species Prinia subflava. The sequence goes on from NC_086270.1 coordinate 4,144,951, forward strand.
AGAGTCAGAATGCAAACCTGACACCCTGTTGGGCAGGGTGTTGGAGCAGCCCGCAGTGAGTCCTCCCACAGTGACAGATGTGGCTCTGTTGGAGCAGAGATGATCCTCAGGAAAGGGTCCAGTGGGAATGCAGTGGGAACGGCTCCCTTGGTGTTTGGGATTGCTGTTTTATCCCGTGGAAAGGCTCTGGCTCCTCCTGCTGCGTGGGAGGCTCTCAGACACAGGATGGGATATTTGGGGTGTTCTGTGAAGGGCCAGGAGTTTACCCTGATGATCCTGATGGGCCTCATCCTATTCAGCTTATTCTATTCCATATGCCAAATACCAGAGGAATACCAGCATGTGTGCAATATTTATGAAATGGTGAGGACAAATATAATAAACACTTAAAATATAATAACATAATATTGGACAATACAATAAACATAAAAAGGAAAGTGGCATAGTCAGAGAATATAGAAAAAAACTCCTGAAATTACCTCTCATTTGGAAAAACCCCAGCATAAAATCAGTCTGAAGGTGGCAACTAAGGAAATACAATATACACTCACAGGTTGGATAAACTGTGAAATTCTGGGCTGCAAGGTGCAATTTTTAAACCCTTTTTCCCCTGTTAAACATACCAAACACAACTCCCGTGACAGTTGCCTACATTTGAATCAAAAAATTAAAAAGAGGGTGTAATGACCCGGTCTCATCACTGGCACCAGAAGTATCCTACGCAGACATGAGAAAAGAAATGCAAGAAACTCACTGCAGTGGTGATGGTCACTGCATCCCCGAGTGTGAACAGCTCCTGCCACACTTCAGGAAGTGTCTGTCACAACTCATCTGTTTTGATGTCCATTACAAAACCCTCCTGGGGTCAAATAATACACAGATACAAGACAGTTTCACCTCCACTGGAAGGGTTTTAAAAATGAAATTAGACATGTTTTTGAGGCAAAAAGAAATATTTTGCAGTTCGCTCCCCAGGTCTGCACATATTCCTGGAGAATCTGTGGCCAAAGGAGGCTCCTCTAAACCATTTCCCGTCACCTCCTCGGATCTGTCACATTCAATTGGGCTTTTCTTGCAGCACTGCTTGTCCTGTGCTGAGAGGACAACAAACAAACAACTTAGCTCATCCTTCTATGTTTGTAACTGCAGAAAAAAAATCAGTATTTGGCATTTAATCTCCTTGCTTAAAGATCTGAACTGTTTCAACATCCATTATTCACTGCTGCACTTTTCAGATTGTTGTACCTTACCTATTTCCAGCACTTGTTTAATACAGAAAATCATAGGGGCTATAATTTGGTTTTAAGTGTTTGTTTTATTTTCAAATAACCTTGCAGTTGGCAGTGAAACAATTTGAATTCCTCTGAATGGAACTGTCCAACAACCTCCTTTCCTCTGAGGGCACTTTTTTGGAAGAAAACTATATTCCAAATCAAAGTCACCAAAAACCTGGAAAAGCATCTTGCTAGTTTGACATAAAAAGCAGAAAAGAAACCAAACAAAAAGGCCATGAGACCATACAATCACTTTGCAAAAGTCTCGTTTAAAAAAGTCTTTTAAAATGCTTAAAAAAAATAATAGAAGAAGCTGAATGCAGATACAGTAAAGTTCAAAATGCAATTGAACTCTCAGGACAAATTGTCCACAAATACTGGTGCAGGACATGGAAGAAATTAGGAGGATTTCCAGCATGATGGTCACTACCATGGGTGCTTTTTTCAGACACTTTCTCTCCTATGGAATGCCTGTAAAGGAGTAGACAGAAAATGACACAAACATGGACAAAAACCACTCACAAAGACCTTTGATATAAGTGAATTTTGAGTGGTCTCAGTTGCTTAATTCAGAATTGGAAAATTCTTTGGTAATGCCTTTTTTACTTCTGTTTTTGATAGAACACAGAGTTATATGATTTCAACATTTTCCTTTCTTTGCTGCCTCATATTTCTCCTCTAGTGAAAATTTTTGGACACTGGGTTAGGGTTTACCAGAGATCACCACTGCTAACCAGCTGCCAATAACAGCCCAGCACTATAAATTTCTGCAGCACTAAATGATGTTTTTAAACTAATAACAGAGTTACTTAATTAAAAAACCAAACAAGCAGCAATTCCAATAATCCACATATTTCTTTTGACAGCTGTTGCTGTTCCTAACACTTCTCTAGCTCAGCTGGACCTCGAATCACTTTAAAGTGCAAATAACACGGTGCTGGTTATTTTGTAACCCAACCACCTACAAGGAATGAAAGAAAAGTGATGTTTGATGTTACAATACAGTGAGGAATAATCTGATTTAAAACCCCTCAGCACTGGCAGTATAAAGAATTCAAACTACTACAGTTTTGCTCAAATACAGTATTATGCTCTACTATTGCCAGTACCTGTGGTGCCTTGGGAAGGCTGACATGGAACAGAGACTGGGCAGAGCTAGAGAATAAAGCAGGGATTTATGGAAATATGTATGTAAGGATACACCTCGGGCAGGACAGGAGCCTGGCCAGGGCCACACCCAAAATGGACCCAAAATGGGCACAAAATGGGCACAAAATGAACAAACGGTCACAAGGTCTCACATCTTTATAAGTTTTGGTCCATTTGCATACTGGGGTTTAATTGTCCAATTCCAGCTCCAGGCTGTGAGGTCCCATCCTTGTTCCTCCCTCCAGCCACCCTTGTTTGTGCTTTTGGGCTGAAAGTTGTCCTTGGTGTGCAGCAGGAGAAGGATTTGTTTTGTGTCCCTGCTGTGTGCAGAGCTGAGTGAGCCTGAGTGTGAGCTCAGAGCTGCACAGAGCCTGAAATACATGGAATTAAAACTGAAGGCATCACCTGTGCCAAGGTATTTTGGAAGCATCGTGAATAATGGCAATCCTTACCCACAAAGATGGGCAGCAGCCCAACTCTACAGCTCCAAGGACCAGATCACAGCTCTGGGAGCACTACAGGACACTGACACATCCTCGCCCTCCACACAAACATAATAAAAAAGCTTCTTTGCACTGATGGATGCTTGGAGTCATTCTGCTGCCAGGGCACTGTGTGCTGCTCAAACTGCCGTTTGCCTGCCTGTCCTAGCAGAGCGAAATGTTCACCTAAATATTTCCATTTCTGTTTCCATGAACAAAAATATTTCAGTTTCTACTCCACTGTGTCCAACTGGGAACTGTATTTGATTAAAGGCCTGTCCTAAAGACTGGCTCCCTCTAGTGCAAATTGCCAGGAATCTGATTCTCTAATATTCAACACCAGGCTTCAATCAGTTTTCTTAAATTATGCATTCTCGGATACCTTGAGAGGTATCTGAGACAAGACCTCTTGTTTGATATTTCAGTGGTTAACAATCTTGCACTGAATAAATCACCTGTGGTCAGCTTTGGTCTTTAATGTAATAAATACAGATTATGTTCAGTTAAACAATTTCGACTTCTCAGCAGGGATTTGAGATCTAAATTTCCAGCTAGAAAGCACATTAATGGCTAATTTAATAATAAAAGCTATTTTAATAGAAATATAAGTATGCAAAACTGCAACAGCTAATGGCTGTTAACAGGTATGGTGCTCTTTGGTGCTCTTGCACATGACGGAATCTTATCAAATCTTATCAAAGACTTTTCTTATCTTTATTCCCAGGGAAGTTTTTTTGATCCTGTTCCAGCACTGGTAGCTCTGGACAACCCACACCAGTACAGCTGTCCAGAACTGAAGTTTGAGTTTTCTACAAGATCTGGGCATAGCAACTGGATTTTCCACGCAACAAACTTCAACAAAACCTTCAGCAGGAACCACTCCTGTCCTTTCAGAGAGAGGAAGGCTTCGTTCAGGGAGCTGTTCTAGAGCACTGCAGCAAGAATGACCAGGAAATTCCTTTTCTCAAGGTATTACAAGGTGAGATATCTCTCTCTTCCACTCCCAAAAAGCCTTGCCCTATATTCCCTTCTCCTGCTTATATTAGCTGCTGATTTGACTGGGGTTTAATTTCTTTTTTACATGCTTACCCTCCACATTACCTATGTCTCCCAAGACAAAAAGCTTCAAGAATGAGAGTTTCTAGAGAGTCTCTGCTTTTTGCTCTATCCCTATAAAAATTATACCCTGTAACACATAATGAAGTGAAATATTTCTTCACTCAGAAGTTTAATGTCATTAACACAAATTCTTTGCAGAATAGTAAGGAATAACAAATGAAATCTTGTTTGTAATAAAATAAAAGTGTAATTTAGGAAACAAAAAACTCAGAAGTGCCAATCCCAGCTGGGGAACTCCAACACACCATCCCCCAAGTTCTTTGCAGTAGGGGTAAAGTTTGAAACATCCATCTCTAATAGTCCTGTTAGACACGGGGCATTTATTTCAGATTTCCAGTAACAGTTCTGTCAGACTCTGCAAGATCTCCCTCTCCAGATTATCTTCAAACATATCTGAGTGAAAGGGCAAACAGAAATTTGAAAGAGATGATTGATTCCTTTGTGGGGGATAGAGTTACCCACTGAGACAGGAACATATATGAATTCTGATTTGCAATCATTTCCACTATTTATGAGGTCACAGGACATGCTCCTGCTGAGCTCAATTTAGCAGGAGCTTTAGGAAGATCAATGCAGAAGGTATTACAATCACATTGACTTGGTGATGTCCAAACTACAACAAATTCCTAACTCAGAACTATCAATAGACTGAAAGCTGAACATATTTCAGTACACAGATTAAAAAGCTAAGAGGCAAATAGAAATTAAATAATGGTCTTAAAGGCATCAATAATTACAAGTTTAAAAACAAAAGGGGATGCAGTTCATGCACTTAGGCAGGTGTACTGAAGCCAACAAGAACTTCAGGTGGTCATGAAATGTCTCAGTTTAAAACAAATAAAGAAAAATTCCACCAAACAGCAACAAAACCCCCACCTCTCCTTTTCGTTTGAAAGAAACGTTTCAAACACATCCATCCATTTCTTCTAAGTGCACTGAGGACCATCCCCCTGAATGGCTTGGATGGAATTTGAATTTCAGGCTCCTTTCTTCCTCTGAGGGTTGGCTGATGCTCACTGCAATCAGGAGGGAGTTGAGGGCTACAAATACAGAATCTTCTGTAAGCTCATTTCTCTTCAGATTATGCATATCTAAACAAGCTGAAGCAAATTTACAGAAATATTTCATCCCCTTCCTTTTAATTCATCTTTTTTTATTATCCTTTAACTGGTGTTTTATGTAAATTAACACATTTTATGTTCTTCTTTCACCTTTACAGGGATCTAAAATTTGCTATTTCCTAACTTTAACAGAATATTATTTGGATTGAAAGGTCTTTAAGATGTACATTCCTCTATTTTCTTGTCTGGGAAACTTCCTTAGCTCTTCATATCCCAGATTTTGGCAGGAACCTGTTATAGAAACAGCAACAGCAGTGGAAATGAAATCAAAATATTTCATCTAGTTATGTTGGCTTATTCTTTTCTTGAGCTTGGTCTTTGGTTTCACTACACTGAAGTGTATTTTATTGGTGTTTGCAATGTGCATTTTAACAGAGCTGTGAAGGGTGCTGCAGACAATGTTGAGAACAATGTGCTTTTTCTTCCTGGAGAACCAGCCTATAGGAAAAACCCCATTCCAGTAATTTAGTTTAGCCCTGGGTATAAAATACCAGAAAGTCAAGGTGCCTGTGCTGTTATTATTTTTTCTGATGTTTTTGACACCACTGTGCTCAGCTTTATGGCGTGCTCTGTTCCAGCAGTGGTGAGTTCCCACTAGGTACAGTAGCAATACTCCTTAATATTTTCATTTTGATGTAATTTGTGGCCCCAGCTTTTTAAATATCCGCTCTGTAATAATGTTTAATTTCAGGGGTCACTCCGCCAAGGAGTATATTAAAGCCCATAAAACTCATTTCCAAAGCTCAAATATCAAACTGTGATCAGGTTAGGAGGGCAGCATCTGTGAATATTTCATCTTTTATCATGCTGATAATAAGGAGATGACAGAGGCACATTATTACAATGAGAGAATTGCTCATTTCAGCCCTGGCTGCTGGAAGCTGGGGTCTGCAGTGTGCATTACTCAATAAAATCAATTCTTATATGAAAAGCAAGTTTACTGAGCCACCACTGTGTCTTATTTGATTGTAATGAATAATATATGGGCCCAAGAGCTTGCTCATCTGGTAGGGAGAGGGAAAGGAAAAGGCTTGAGTTGGAAGGGGCATTTCAGTTTAGACAATGATTTATCAAAATTGCATTTTATTGTTCAGAAGCAACGTTGTGGGACTGCAGTCTGTTACACTTATAATTTTGAATATAAATCTTAAAGTTCTCCTAACACAAAGATATTAGCCAGCACTGAACATTGTAAAACAATTTCTCTCTTGCTTTTGATTATTTGTGCTCAGCAGATAATGACCAACTAGCATAAGTTTAAGGTTTACACAATTTCTGCTGCAATTCCTTGCACTTTCACCTGTTTTGGCCACATTTCACTGTATTCTCTACCTAAAGAAGAAAAATTTGGAAAAAAAAATATACAATCTTATTTGTAAGATGACAAACACACCTCTATGAAAAAGTAATAGCATCATTGCTATTTTGAGAAGGATACAGGAAAAAAGGCTTCACTTATCTCTTGGATCATATCCTATTTGTGCTTAAACATTTTATACCATTTGAAAAAAGCTTACTAAGAACAGAAATATGGATAATTTCACAGACCAACACATTTGTTTTGTCCAAGTTTGGTAACTTTAGCTGCTGGTACTGTCTGTTTCCCCTGAACCTGTTTTATTCAAATATCTGTTTCATGACTAAGTGTCAGATTGGATCAGCTTCTTATCTTTTCAGCTCTGAACATAAAATAAATAACTTCCTCCAAATATAGAAGTATTCCAAAGACAATTTAAAAAAAAAACCTAATAAACTATTAAATCCCGAGAAGTTTTATGGATATTTAAACATAAAACTCTCTATATATTCTATATATTCTCCATAATCCTAAATACACATTTTCTCCTATAATGGGCATTGCCTGTTAGTTCTTTTAAAAGAAAATATTACATTGAAAAACTGTTTTACAGGCAATTTTTTTTTCCTTACACACTTAAATTTCCACATCATGTAAACCAAACCAACTTTTTACATCACTGAATATTAATATTAGAGTCACAAAAGTAGATAATTTGTTTGGAGGCTTTTTTCGCAGCAGCATCTCTAGTAAAATGTTCACGTGCTTCTATTTACCCAGGCTTTATCCAGGTATTTTAAATAAGGTAAAAATCTTCTGGATTCCCATTTTCCACACTCTGCAAATATGACAGAGCCACCTCTGCCACAGTCACACAGCAACCTCTGTGTCAGGAATACAACACTAAGAATTGGATTTATGGAGTAGGGATTTTCCAGGCAGTTTTTAGTTTTCAGGAATGTTAAAAGGCATCATGTTCCTGACTTCTTTCTTCCTTTTTTTTTCCTCTTCTTTTTTTAAAAACATCTCACCTGCATGTGAGAACTATTTTGAACTGGAGCTTTAAATCAATGCCTTATAGGAAAACGAGTCTCAGTATAAGCATTTATTTATTATTAGCAACAGTATTAAACAGGGCCATTTCTTCTCAGAATGCTGAGAACAAATGGCCATCATTACAAAAATATGACTTTAAATTGTCATTATTACCATGCTGTGATAATGACCTATCATTTTGGCACTTGTAATCCAAGTTGTGTTTCCTCCAATCCCTTACTGTAAAACATATTTAACTCATTTACATATAAATATTTATTTATTCTGCCTGCCTTCATTTCTTCCCCTTTGCTTACACACTATCAAGTTCAGTAGAGTTTAATGAGAGAGGCTTGTTCCATTTTTTTAATTATTATTTTTTAAATTATTATTATTAGCTCTTAAAACTCTCTCCCCATATTTTATTTTAAGGGTGCAACTGAGGCAAACTGAAACAACATTCCCAAGTCCAATCTCTCTGTTCAAGCAGGTTCATCCATGAGCAAATTCTTTACCATTTTGCTCTTGTTCTTTGAATTCTCCCTAAAACAGTGACCTCCATTTATGATCAAAATGAAAAAATATAAAAATAATAAAAAGGTGGCTTCACATTGATTCAGTTTCAAAACCTTGACCTACAAAATAGCATAATTAGCCATTTGGAATTATATTCTTATTTTTACCCTTTATTACAGCACAGAAAGATTCATTATTCATGCTCAAAGCAGCACTTACTAGAGAGTATATAACCTTAAATACTTAATTAAAAAGTTCTATTTCCATTTACAGAAGATATTAGTGTACTCACTAACTTTTAGAGGGCTTGTTAATGGTTCACTCTTTCCATTCATCATCAAAATAAAGTAATACTGCAAGATGTGTTTGATCAATTTAAGTGAAGAAATGCACTTATTCAGCTGTAACAGCCCACTTGCAAGTGATATTCGCTTCTTAAAGTAAATTTCTGATACTCAGGGGTTTAATAATGGTTTTACTAATGGAATAATAACCAGGGGAATTCAGCACACCTTGGATGAGAGGATGCTCAGGACTGGTATTCTCCAATATCTGCTCCCACTCAAACCATGCCCTGCTCACTCCCTTCTCCCTCCCTCTCCTTGATGCCTTGAGATTTTGGCTTTTATATTTTTCAGCCCCTGTTCTGCATTAGTGCACAGCTCCAAACTCCATGTAAAATGTTAGTTAATGTCTAACTAATGAGAGGAATGTCTCTAATGAGAGAAAACTACATTTTTTCAGGTTTTGGCATTCAAATGCAGGTGCTAATAAGGTTCAGCTCCAGGGCTGCTGAAAGTGTTTCATTGGATAAAAATAACTCTTATAATCACACTGGTCACTTTAATAAAGCCAATACCCAAAAGTTTTTCATCTGATCCAAAGCCTCTAAAGATAATCAAGAGTAGCAGGCAATAGAAAAGGTGAAGCAAAGCTCAACATTTGAAAAAGAGATCTGAGGTACCTGTTGGCAAAATGGCTTTGTAGCATGTCCTGCTCTCATGACAGTACAAAATCATCAATATAAATGAGGATTGTACCAGTCATGGATGTGAATTGTAACAATGCAAGTGGTGAGAAGTGAGCAATTTTAAATAGAAAAATAAATGTACTTGTTGATAACAGAAACAGTGACCCTTGCACTCACCTGCCTTTGACACGACCCTTTAAATACTGCCAGAATCAAATCACAGACACAGTTACAGAAGGATTTTACACCAACTTTCTCCAGCATTTAAAAGAAGTATTTTGAATGGAAAGCATGAATTAAACTCCAGCTTACTAACATGAATGAGTAATCCAACAGCCAAAACATACTCTGATGAGAATACATCAGAATTAAACTTCAACTACTTTTAAAAATGAAGCCTTTTAGATGCTAATGGCCATTGTTTTCTCACTTAGTAAGCAAAATTTTGTGCCACAAAAGGTTAGATGATTGCAAAGATTTAATTGAATGTCTACAAGAAAGGAAAATGTTTCTAAAAAAAAAGCTAAGATGGACCTCTTACCCCATTCCTACAGCAAAATGTCCTGTAACAATAGGGATGTGATTTGCTGAAATTAAAATGCTATTATGGTGGAATTAAGTCTTCAATATTTTTAGCAGCTTAAATATGCTTTCCATTCTTAAAGGACATCTGATAACAGATAATTACATTTCATGTTGCAGAAACTGAGTTGTTTTCTTAAGGAAAAATACTTTTCTTTTTTCCATGAAGGTTAAAACACAGCCGTCATTAGTAGCAGCAGTAGGATTTAGGTGCCTACTTCAGCTTAGAGGATATAAATTAACATATAAATAGCCATTGGTGGCTGCTTGATTCTACCTATTTTATGTTCCAATGTGGCATCAGAATGCACTGAGCAAGAAATACAGGGGGGCAGTGAGATCCCTGCTCTGGGGAGTTCTGGGGTGTGGTGGTTCTATAGGAGGGACATCTGCTGCTGTTAAAAAATATCCCTTGTTTTTATGATGCTGAGTTTTATGTTTACTATATCGTTTAAATATTCTAATTAATGAGTTCTACAGAGCAATATGGCACTGTTGGAAAAAGGTGAGTTGGTTTAAGCAGCAGCTCTTTCCTGAGAATATCAGAATATGTCAAGGTAGTGCATTTTCTATATGATAAACACAATTGTTTAATTGTTTTGTATTTACCTGAAATGTGTCTAAAATTATTTGTCTAAATGTGTCTAAAATCTCTGCCTTTTTATTGATGGAAAACAAGGGGAAAGCAAGGTGTGGTTATTACCCTGCCAACACCATTTCCATGCCATACATTTCCTCGTGGGAGGCAGATGGGGAAGGAAAGCCAGGAGCACTCCCTGTCCTCTGTTTCAGCCTGACCTTCAAGGTTTACCCCTTTAAAATGTTAATCACCGTGAGTGACATTTCCTGTGCCACCCAGAGGGTTGTAGCAGCAGAGGGAGAAATCTTCTTTTCACCAGCTTTCCTCCGAGCCAGGGAGGGGTGGCTGGAGGTGGAGCAGAGGTGAGCAGATGGCAAAATCGCCTGGTGCATCCTGATGAGGGATAAACCAAACCTGCCCTGTTGCACAGGAGAACCTCTGGAGGATGCTCTCTCAAGGTTATTGTTTCCCTGAGATTCTCCTTGGGGTTGCTGGCCCCAAGGTAATAAGGGTTCTCCCAGGGTTGCTGTTCCCTGGGAGTCTCCTCTGGGTTGCTGTTCCCAGAGGTAATCAGGTTTTCAGGCTTCTCTTTGCCCTGGGTGTTTCACACCAGAGGTAGAGACGACAAGCTGAGTCCACCGGTGCACATTTCCAAGGTTGTTTATTCTTCATTATCTCAGTTCTGTCTCAGCTCTGCCGGGCCTCCCTGGCAGGGAACCTGATCTCAGTTCTGTCCCAGCTCTGTGAGGCATCCCCAGCATGAGAGATCAGAGAGCCCCACACCTTATGTACGGTACCCCTGACCCAACCACTGTCCCAGACGTATTTTTTATTTACAAAATTTTACCAACACCTACTACCTATGCTAACATGTCAGTTCTACTCTAAGCCAATCTCTAAAACCCAACTCAGCACAAGATGGGGGACGAGAGCAAGAACAAGGAGCACAGGGGCCACTCCCCAATTCCTCCATCTTGTCTCTTCAGCCCCATCTACTAAGAATCCTAACTTCTATATTTATATTCTATAATAAACCATCCACTACTTATTTTAAATTCTTAGGATTTGTGATTCTTCCTGCATGTGAGTGTTCACTCCCATGGACAGGGATCAGAGTCAGTGTCCTCCTGGGATCTGTGTGGGTCTAACTGAGCCCCTGGACAGACCCCAGACCCCCCTGGACAGATCCCAGACCCCCCTGTCCGGTCTCCAAACCCTCCAGGGCGGCCACAGGGATGTTCTAGACTCCAACAATGCTCCAGTGTCAACCTCCTGCTGCTCCAGGCTCTCCACTCACCAGGCAAGAGGATGTGGCCACCCTGGAACCCCTCTGAGCTTTGGCACTCTGCTCCTTCACTGCCACCCCACGCAGGTAAGAGGAGAGTGGCACCTCAACAGAATTGCAGCAATTGCATCCAGGCAATTCCAGGGGAATTAAAGCATTAGCCAGGAAATGTCATCGATTTGTATCAGCTTTAGTGGGTAACAGCCTAAAAATAAAGAGAGTCACCATGAAGAAGAGAAGAACTTCTGAGAGTGAGGGGTCTGAGCCCTGAACTTTTCAGGGTCCCTCTGCAGTCACAGGTAATACAGGATGGAAGAGACAGAGCCTTCCTGTGGTTCTGTGTTCTCCCAGACAACTGGCAACAGGACAAGAGGTCCTAAACTGAGCCAGAGGACCTTAGGAAGGAGCTCTTCACACAAAGGTGACGGGGCACTGGAACAGGCTGCCCAGGGAGGTGGTGGAGCCTCTGTCCCTGGAGGTGTCCAAAGCCAGGCTGGATGTGATGCTCAGTGCCACGGTTTATTGAAAAGGTGGTGATAGTTCACACATTGGACTCAATGATCTCAAAGGTTTTTTCCAACCCAGCTGATCCTGGGATTCCTACTCCTCTGGAGGAGCTACTGCAGCACCTAAAACTCTGTTAGGGTCTGGCATTCAGGTAACTGAAGCCAACCATTCCTGTCTGTGTGTTTTGTTTGGAAAAAAGTAACTATACAAGCACATCTTGCATGCTATGGATGCATCCTGATATCTAATAAATCAAACTCCCACGTTTTCTAATTTTTTAAAAACTAAAAAGCAGCCAATATTGTGGACAATGCCTTCATGGATGCCACTTCTGAGCATTCTGCCTGCCAATACCAAGCCCTTCTAATCAAAGCTTATAATCTTGGTTGCTCACCTACCTTCCTTCTTCATTTTGGCCTTAGGCCAATGTCTTCATTCATTCACAAACAAAACTATTAGGTCCACGAGGGAAAAAGTAAAAAAAAATAATTTCTGGCACAAGTACCAATATTTGAAATGCTTGCTGAAGAAGTACAAGAAGAGATTTTTAGATTGAGCTGATTAAAATAGTTATTAAAAGTGTTAATGTTTAATTATAAACAAAACATTGGGAGAAATTAGATACCAGTGCCATCACTTTTGAAATTACCATCTCACTCTCAGTTAATCAAATCAAAGGAAGGTCAAAGACCTCTATCTTCTAATAAACACAATTCTTCATTCATTACATTAGTCAAAAATTTGAGATTGCAAAAATCTGATATAACCCTACTATCCTATCTGCATCTTTATAATTCTTAAATATTTCATCTCCATGACCTTTGCAGCACAGTTTATACTGACTGAAGCAGGGCCAACACCTTGCAAATGAAACAGGAACCCTAACCAGGCACTCTCTTCTTGATTAAAAGAGCTGCTGAAAATCATTCTTTTTCAAATTAGTAAAGTCTACTTCTATGGCTTTTAAGTCACTAAACCAGATTTTTTTTTTTTTTTACAGTAAAGGGAGAAAGATGGAAGGACCCTACAATATGTTATTTTTTCAAGTAGCACTTAACACCCCAGTATTACAGGGATTTAACAAACCTACAGAAACCTTATCTGCTAAAAACACAGGGTTTGTCCGTTCTAAATACCAAAGTGGTGATGCATTTTTCTTCAAGCAGATGAAGAGCTCTTAAACAACTGATTCGTTTACATGGCACTGGGGACACCACTGCTTTTCTCCACCTCCAAATTTTGAGCCTGCATCAACACAATAATGAAGAGCAGTAGAAGTGTGCACTTCCCTTTAACAGCTGCACCCAAGAGAGTTTAAGGGACCAAACCAAGCAGAAACACAGCAACAACCTGAAAAAAATAGGGGATTTTAATAGGAATTCCTAGTTCATCTGACTAGGTAAATGAATGGTTCTTCTTTCATGCTGATCACTAAAAAACCTTAGGTCTGAAAGAGAACTTTGTTCATTTCCATTCCTGAAACTGCTGAGAAACTACAGACTGCACAACTGATTCTATTATGCAGCCATGTACTTCTTGCAAACATAAGCATTTGAAGAAAATATACCTCAGATCAGAAAAAAAAAGTATTGTGATGTGAAGAACTACCAAAAAATCCTTTCAAAATGTTTTTTAAAAAAGATTAGAATATTTGTAGACTGCAGCCTCTGTCTGTAAAACCCTTTGATCCATTCTCCAGCTATAATCAAAAGCACTTACTGCTAGGATATTTCTGAATTCCTGAATTACCTCAAGCAAAACTTACTGACACTCTCTGAACTATCTGCTTTACTTCCAAATGTACCACTTGAAATTGAACCAAACTTTAACCAAAACAGAAAGCCCTTCTCTTCAATGAAGATCCAACATACTGCCTGTAAAAATGAAAATAAAGATTTTGTAAAAGCATTGTCTTACTAAGTTATTTCTAGAAACTCCAAGTATCTTCATAAAAAGTTAAACATACACAAGCAAAAGCAATAAACGAGAAAATATTTGTACTAATGCATTTAAGAACATGCTTACATTCTTGTCGGACTATTTAGTGAATTAAAAAATATATTTTTATTCTCTTAAATCATTCTCATTGGTGGAAAAAACAAAGTGTAAACATTACCACAGTATGGAAATCAAGTGAAAAATGGAAGTTGATTTGTGCCAGGGGTAGATCTGGCTGCAGGGCTGTAACCTCATCTCTCATCATTTCCTGAGCTCTCACCTCCTGAGACCCCACCTCGCTGAGCCAGGCGTGGATAAAAGATTGTTTGGTACCTCAAGGTAACAAAGAATGAAACTCCACAGGAGTATTTTAATGGTTTTTAAATTGGTACTCAGCATCTTGAAGAAATAAGATTAGAAAGAGCTTAATCACAGCCATTTTCAGTTTCAGAAGGGCAAACAGTGGTGAAATCTCACTGGTTTAGCTGCCTAAAAATAAAACATTTCATATGTTCACTACTCCTGCAATTTTCCTTTCCACGGGCTCATGTCCACTCTCCACATGAAATAACTCATTCAACCAAATTTGAGAAAACAGACCAAAGTCATATAAATATAAAAAATAACACTGAAATGTGATTTAAAGGGATAAAAAGAGAAAAAAGCCTTGCAAGGAAAGAACCAAACTATTGCTCAGCACATCCCATGCTGTCCAAAACATATAAATGCTACAGCTGTATTTCTAGATAGCCATTCACATGTAACTTGGGACTTAATAATAATAATAATAATAATAATAATAATAATAATAATAATAATAATAATAATAATAATTTAGGTTTGAAAGCAAGATTACACAGAGTTAGGTAATTTACCACTGCTCTGACTGCAGAAAAAAAAATAATACCTGCTCTGCTTCTTCCTATTGGGAAGTAATTCAATATTGTATTGCAAAAACAACCCAGAAACCTATTTCACATTCTGTTGACTGACTGGATGGGAAATGTACTGCCAAGACAGACAAGTCTCCTGAGTGCAAAAAACATCTGTAATCATAATTAAACAATAAAGTGCTGGCAGCATCTGTTTCCTCATACCCCTGGCAGGGCTTAGGTGTGGCATTGGAGGTGATCTCAGCACACTGACCAAAAGGGTTAATTATTGTACAATGAGAAGGAGAAAAAAAGTAACACTGTGAGGGGGAAGGATCAGTGAGGAAATGTGCTTTACTGGATCAATGGCCATTAACTGAAGCACAGATTCACAGCAGGCTGTTAATGATGAGCCAAAGATTACAGCCAGACACATCTTCCTGCTAAGGTCATCTGCTCAGAAGTAAATAATAATGAAGAGACAGCACACACTGGAATGGATGTGTAAACAAAAAAACAAAGAGAAGGGAAGAAAATGATGAAGATGGAAAAAAAGATGCTCTCAGCTGATATTTACTCATTCCACTAAGTATTTTAAGTAATGTGAATTAAAGGCAGCAGTGGGGGGAGCTTCTTTAAAGAAGAAGGGGGGAAATTTTTCTCATTTTTTAAAGAGAAGGGGGGAAAAGCCTTCATCTGCTAAAAGTGTCTCTTTCGAGGTCTGTGCTGCAAAGGAATCCATAAAACTTGAGGGGTTTCAAAGGGTCACGTTCCCAGGGCCAGACACACGCACTCCATTCTAACTGTTGAACTTTATAAAAACGTGTCATTTTGAATTGTGAGGATGAGGTATAACACAGAGAGATATGTTTAGCTCCCTAATGCCTGGAGAATATTTTGTTCAGTGTATAGTTATCACACACTCATTTCTGCGAGGCATGCTGCCTCTTGTACGTGTCAGCTGAAACGACAGCAGCCCTGCTCAAAGACAGATGATGAAGCTCCTGCTGTGCTGGCAAACAGACACTCAACAAGACTTGACTTTCACTGCTAACAGGCATGGACAGTGAACTTTGCAAAACGAAGCCTCAGACTGAAAGAAAGTGTCCAAAAAAGCCCAAAGCTTCGGTCTCCGAGCTGTGGTCTCTGCCCCTCAGCCTGAGCAAAGCAGCTCTCCCAGTTGGCCTTGTTCTTTCTGGATCTTTTAATCGAATTGGGGATCAAGGAATGAAGTGGGGAAAGGTTTGAAATGAGGAAAGGCACACAGCAGGACTATTGACAGTCCAACATAAAACATGCTGGAAAATCAGCACAGTTTAATAGAAGGGTAACGTGGTTTTCCTCTTAGAATAAAACAACAAATTTGCTTTAGTTTTGAATTGTTATACCATTATATTGCATAAGAGTTTTTCCTTATAGACTTTGCAGTAACTGAAATAACTTTGTATGCTGGACTTTATTCCACTGTAGCAACCCAGAGTTTTCTAGTTAATTTACCCAAACAATTACTTGGAAGGCAAGCAGGGAGACAACAACCCAGGACTGTTTCCCTGAAGAGGATGACAGTGATTGTGCACTTATATCTGCATTAATTAAAATAATTGTAGCCTGATGACTGACAAGACATTCCTAAAACAAAACTAGAGAAGCTAAAGCATGGAAGTTCCTTTCAAATGCCAGCAGACAATTCTCTCCTTTAGGTATGCACTTTCTCCTTGTATATGGTGATCAAAAAAAGCATTAATGTTTGGTGCTTTTGAACACTCTTGTTACATAGGAAGAACTTTCTCACTGCGTTTCCAATAGTAGAACATTTATTCCAAAAAAGCAAGCAGGAGGAAGCAGCACAGCATTCTTGACCCTTCAAGGAAGATCTTTATTATGCTTAGTAGTTTTAAGGAAATTCGAGTGTGTTCTGTAGTCAGAACTAATCAATAAACTATGTATAAAAGAATGCTATGGGATTTTTTTAGTCAGCAATTGTCTGAAATTATTACCATTAAAAGGAAAAAAAAATACCTTAGTAAATGTTGTATCTTATAGACACCTTCAAATCACAAAATATAAAGAAACAGTATTAGAGTCTGCACTTCACCACAGTGCAAGAGCAAATCAGAGGAATTTAGTGTAGATATTCAAGTGTAAACTGGTTTAAGTTTGGGAGTGAACAGAGCCACAGGAGAAGGGCAGAGGGAGAGCAATGATGGATCTTTCCTTTCAATATTTTTATAGATTTAGGAATGACAGTATCCTCCATCCATGCCCAATGATTGCTTTCATCTTGTTAATTACCTGCAAGCAAGTTTGGCAGAAGATTTAAAATACAAAGCTCTTTTCAATTTCATTAAAAAAGACCCCTACCAATCAAAACCCAGCAAAGAAACCCCAAACCATGCCAAACCAAATGAACAATCAAGCAAAACCCCTTCCAAACAGAAGAGAAACAAGAAGAAAACATCTCCCAAAAAACTAACAGATAGATAGAGGGAGAACATTCAATTTGTTGCCTTGTTGGAGTAAACTCTATGCTTGTACTGGTTTGAAAGCAAAACCAGTGAAACTCCAAGTCAGAATTACAATTTAATAGAGAGAGAACGAACAACAAGAAAGAGAAAAATAAAATAAAAATACAATAAGATAAATGCAATAGCACAAAGGAGCACTGGCAGAGTCAGAATGCAAACCTGACACCCTGTTGGGCAGGGTGTTGGAGCAGCCCGCAGTGAGTCCTCCCACAGTGACAGATGTGGCTCTGTTGGAGCAGAGATGATCCTCAGGAAAGGGTCCAGTCATCCTCTGGGAATCCAGTGGGAACGGCTCCCTTGGTGTTTGGGATTGCTGTTTTATCCCGGTGGAAAGGCTTTGGCTCCTCCCGCTGGGTAGAGCATCTCCCAATGGGATGAGGTGATGTTATCAGTCCTGTGAGAGCCTTCAATGGCCCATTCACAGGGGATGTCCCTCGGAGGAGGATGGGTGGAGGAAGAGATAAGGAGGCCCTGCCTTATCTGGTGTTATCAGGTGTCCATTAACAGAAGGCATCCGCCCTCTTCCCCCCCTAGAGTTACAAGAGATAAAGAACAATATCTCCCAACCGGCTTCAACAGAGGAAAATAGAATACACATTTTTGGTTACCATGCTGTAAACTCAGTAATTTGCCATCCTTCAGCAGCAAATCTAGAATGGGTTTCTCTAGATTTGGTGACAATACTGTTCTGCCACAGAAGCTAAATGATGTAAGAGGAGGGTGCAGGCAGAGGAAGAGCTCAGTGCAGAAATAACATCCTCAAAGAACTTCTGCAGCATCTGTGGGAATTTGAGGGAGCAGTAATTTTATTCTTTTCTGGGGTCTCATATGCTAGAGGGAAGAAAGTGGGCAATTATGAATGAATCATAGAATTACTTTTTATATGCATGGTAGGGTAAGTCCTACTTCCTGTTAAATGGAAATGCCTTGGCAACTAATGTTTCACAACTGCAGTTTTACAGAAGGTTTGGATAAATGTATTCTGCTCATATTAATGTAATTTAAAAGAAAAGAAGACAAAAGAAAACCTAAAAAGAATTATACTCTTAATTCTTCCCTAACAGTGAAGGCTCGGAGTATTATGAAATGAGACCCACAAAAAATTAATGCTATTTGCACCTGCTTTCATGGAACAAATAATCTACAATTAGGTAAAGTGATGAAATGAATATGTTAAGTGTGCTACAATAAATTTTCTTACATATATCTCTCTTAAATAATACAGGACCTTGTTGGCTTGGGTTTGTTGTTTTTAGTACAATTTTACATTACAAACCATAGTTTTATGCATGGTGTTAAAAAAATCCCACAGATTACTATCCCTGTCAAAACCAACCTGTATTTCTACTAAAATACTGCAAATCTGAAGGGATAATACAACAGACTTAAATGATAAAACATTTCCAAATATTTTTTCTGCATTTGGAAATATGAACAGCGCAACATTGTTACATGAACGCTCAGAAGCTGAATGCAGAGGGAGAGCAATGCAATATTTCCTCTTTCCCAACAGACAGAAAGACAGATTAATTAGGAGATCTGTCAGTGTGCTGCTCTGCACTCAGCTGCAGGTAGGTGAAATCACCTCCCTGCCCATGGATCTCTGCACCACCACTGGAAAAAAATAAATAAAAAATAAAAAACCAACCCTGCAGTTAAGAAAACGACTGGCTAATAATATATTTAAAACCCCACCCGACACGACAAATGACAAAGAATAAATGTCTCGAGCTAGTGAAAGTTGCAGGGAGCAGGGGGAGGCTGGGAGACTTTTGCTGACAGTGGCTGTGCTGTCAGAGGCGCGTCTCTCTCGGAGGCAGCTGTCACTCACTGCCATCCCCGTGTCCCCCAGGAGTTCATTGTGCCTGCAGACAGCCGGGGAAGAAGCGCTCCTGGGCTCCGGAGCGGCGCACGGAGCGCCTCTGTCAATCATTGTCACTAATTATTAACTTCTGTCACTCACAGCCCGGCGACATCTCCGCGCCCGATCCGCTGTGGTTTGATCTGCCGCGCCACCTCCGAGACAGGCGGCTCAAGCTCTGCTGTGTGCCACACTCGGGGCTCCAGCAGGGCCCTGCTCCAGCCCCTGGACGCTGCAGAGAGGAGCTGCAGCCAAGGACACGCTCCAAATTTCATCCCAGCAGCTGGGATTGGCAAGGAAGGGATGGTCGAGTCTATCATAAACAAATCCAACTTGTAATCTGTTTGCCTGCCAAAGATGTGACAGATTAACAGTCAAAGAACTTCAAATTACTGCATTCCTAGAAACATGAAAGTGTTTGACTGTGTCAAATGCACCCATTTCTTATTTAGGTTGAAAATCAGCAGCAAACACCTTTGGCAAAAAAATTAAATTTATCCTATTAAAATTTAATCCAAACATCTGGAATTGGCAAGGAAGAGATGGTCGAGTCTATTATAAACAAATCCGACTTGTAATCTACCTGCTGAAGATGTGACAGATTAACATTGTAAGAACTTCAAATTACTACATTCCTACAAAAATGAAAGTGTTTGACTGTATCAAAAGCACCCATTTCTTATTTAGGTTGAAAATCAGCAGAGCAGCAAGCCAAAAAAAAAAAAATTATCCCATTAAAATTAAATCCAAACATCTGGAATTAGGAAGGAAGGGATGGTCGAGTCTATTATAAACAAACCCCACTTGTAATCTGTTTACCTGCTGAAGATGTGACAGATTAACAGTCTAAGAAATTCACATTACTGCATTCCTACAAAAATGGAAGTGTTTGACTGTGTCAAATGCACCCATTTTTTATTTAGGTTGAAAATCAGCAGCAAACACCTTTGGCAAAAAAATTAAATTTATCATTAACTATTAAAATTTAATCCAAACATCTGGAATTAGGAAGGAAGAAATGATCAAGTTGATTACAAACAAACACAACTTGTGATTTATTTACCTGCTGAAGACGTGACAGATTAACAGTCTAAGAAGTTCAAATTACTGCATTCCCAGAAACATGAAAGTGTTTGACTGTATCAAATGCACCCATTTTTTATTTAGGTTGAAAATCAGCAGAGTGACAAACACCTTTGGCAAAAAAATTAAACATATTGTTAACTATTAAAATGAGAATTTAATCCAAAAATCTGGAATTAGGAAGGAAGAAATGGTCAGTTATAAACAAACCCAACTCGCAATCTATTTACCTGTTGAAGATGTGACCAATTAACATTTTGAGGACTTCAAATTACTGCATTCCTACAAAAATGGAAGTGTTTGGCTGTCTCAGATGTACCCAGCAGGTTTTTTATTGAGGTTGAAGCAGCAAACACCTCTGGGCTGCAGGGACAGTGCAAGACTGAACACTTGTGTCCTGTAATTCCGAATGCTCCCAGCAAACACTGAATGAAATTTGGATTATTTTATTCCAGAACACAGCTGACTTTCCAGTTGTGTTCCCTATTGCAGGTGATCCATTTCCAGCAGGGCATTGTCCACAATTCTCTGGGTACTTTTGGACATTTTTCTCTCCAGACAACCCAATTTAGCTGAGTACAGGACACAATTAAAAAGTTAATGGGTTCAAGAAGACATTAATGGTTGAAGTACAATATTAGCCTGTCCTAAAATGTTAAACTTAAAGGTTTTAAAAATTCAAATAGTTTGGAATTGCTAAGATTTCGTTCTCATGTTAAATTTGATTACTCTTTTACCCAAGACCATTTAGCCTGACTATATCTGAATAATTAGCTATGCCAGTATTTAATTTGCTTCAAATTAAAAAAAAAAAAAAAGTAACCAAGAAAGTTTAAATCTTAAAGACTTTTCCATACCAACAACAAAACAAAACAGCAAACCCCAAAACACCACAGCAAGTAAAGAATAAAACCCAGACTTATTTCCATATTTACTTTTAAACACTCATTGCTGTCTTGATGAATGACTTGAAGATCCTTCTCCACTTTTCTCAGAGTACTTCCAACTCAAAACCAAATCAAATTTCAAGTTAGCAAACAAAGTAATAACAAGGAAAGTCTGAAAAGGGAAACCAATATTGGAAATGGCGTAGCAAACTGATATTCCAAATTTATTTCCTCACAAAAGCCCATGGAATAAAACATATATTTCAATGCCTCTAATTATAGAGACTTTTGATAATGTAGAGTTTTCTTTGGAAAACAGGAACAAAAAGAGGCCATGAGATTATTTCTCTTTCTTCTTGTTTAGACCCTGACCATCTGCTGTCATTACAGGTCAAAGAACATTTCATTTCCTTTCATTACCTTTGACAACAAGAGTCACTAACAGCATTTTAGTTGAAGAAACTTTTATAAAATATTACAAATCAAATAAATTGCATCCAAACCTCTAAATGCAACACAGTGGAAAACACAATAGTTCTTTATTTTATCAGCTGTCTGGTCATATATAAATCACCTATAACTACAACTGAAAGTATTGAGAGTGCTATTTATCCAGAGTTAGCAAAAAGAATTATTTGACAGCTGAAAATGAAAAATCACTAATAAGCATTACAGTGTATTGCAGAGTTTAAACAATGTGATTAAGGAAACTTTTGCAATAATAAGAATTGTATGTGATTCTATTTTGCCTTGCTAAAAAAATTCCTCTGAGATTTCTTACTCTGTTATAGAATAACTAAACTGGAATATTATGTTAAACAAGCCTCACATTCTACCTGTATTCAGTATATATTTTAAACTAAGAAATAAAGTTCTTTCAACTTATTGCCTTTCGCTAAATCACCCATATTTTCTCTCGAATTATTTGCCCAAAGCAGTAAGTAGAGCAGAAGGAAAGTCTAAAAGCCCTAACTAATGCTTTGGCCACTCAGATTTTTAAGACATGCACTGTAAACACATTTAAAGCATCTCACACAAATCTATTTTTAAGAGATGAAACTAGAAATTTTCTTCAGAAAGACCAAGTAGGAACTTCAGGGAGGGACTACAGTGAAGAGATGGTGGGAAATAAAACATTTACCATTAGCTCCTGCTGTGAAACCAGTAACAAAGCAAAACCAAGAGGAACAAACAAATCCTGCAGGGTAATTCCTCATGAAAAAGCCCAAAAATGAAAGAACAGCAGCACAGACAATAATTACATTTTCTATACTGTTCTCTCCACTTTTTGAGAATTAGAACCAATACAACCAGAAATCAACCAAGATAACCCCAAGAAGAATGTGCAGATAAGAACAGAAACAGAACTTCTATCAGGACACAGAAATGAGATCTGATCACTGGCACTGAAATGCAAAATTCAGCAAGAGCCTCACATCCTCTGGAACACACCATACTTGATATTGTGTTTTAAGTTATACTGAATTACTGTTTCTTTTTACTTGCATTAAGCCTAGTTTTCAAACTGTATTTATGTTCCTTGATTAAGTTTACTTAGGGCACTATTTGGAATTATTCCCTGATGAACAAAATGTTCCTGTAACTGCTTTTATCTGGTGCTGTCCACACGACATTTGAACCAGCAGCTTCACTACAGAGACAATTACTTAAACTCTTTAAAGGCAAAATACTTAGATTTAAAGTTTTCTACACATTTATTCAGTTTCTGTGTTGAAATCTGCAAATCATTGACAAGTATTCTGCACATACAGCTTGCAAATTACTATTTAGCACTCAGTAACTCCAGACACACAAATTCTTTCTAGACAAGTACAGTGCTCCGGTAAGTTCCAATTCTAAAGCACAATAAAAATTTTCAAAGAAAACAAAGTATACACATGCAGAAATAATGTTTTCTAAACTCCAAACAATTAAATGATTACCCAATACTATTTTAAATACTGAAAGTTCAAAATTGTACTAATCTGAATCAGCATTTGCAGCCCATGTGCTTCCATAGAGTTATAAAGCAATGAGCAAATTCACAAAAATACATCCAAATCTAGCTCCTGATTTTGCTCAGATTTTAAACCCAGCCACGAGCAGGTTAAATTCACAGTTCTGTATAACTGCTGTTTATGTCAAGTAGGTTGTCACAGGAACACATGAGGGTGAAAGTTTCTAACATTAAAAATGTTATCCTGAAAGGAGATGATATCCTGAAGGAATAATTTGAAATGTAGGATCATGAAAATCCTACATTTCAAATTATTTTCTGCCAGACAAGGCAAACCAAAGTCTCTGACACTTTCTCCTTTATACTGTCTCTGGTTTAATCACATTTCAACTTCCAGTGCTGCTCTTCAAACCCTTCTTGGATTCAATGTATTTCTAATAAATTCAATACAGAAAATGAGAGAAGAAAAGCAAATGTCTTGAGCACTTGGTTTAGAAACCAATAAACTCAGTTCAGTTCATGTTTCTAAGATAGAAAATTAAAAATGGCAGGAACCCAATAAGTTTTATTGTTTTGGTCATGTACACAGGCATAAAGAACCACATGTTCTTCTCTCAAATCTTCAGGAAATGGAAATACAGGACTCATAGAGGAATAATTTGGCAATAAATTTATAAGTGGGGTCTATCACCCTAATTCCCAAATGCCCCACTCAGCTCTGAGTTCCCAGTGCACTTGAATTCCTGCCCATCAATAATGGGGATAAATGATGTATTCTGTACAAAAATAATAATAATAAAAAAGACTAGCCCGCCTCAGTTGCTTAATGGAGTCAGCCACTGAAATCCTTAACAAAGTGGAACCCTAAGCCCATCGTTTTCTGTGGTTTTCTCTTTGCTGTTCAAAGCAATTTGAACAGGCTGCTGCAGTTCTGGTCAGTGGGCATTTCTTAATATGGTACAATGAACAGGAGATATTTAACATTGGACTCCCCATGTCAATGGAAAGAAATGCAAAATCTTTCCAGTATCATCACTGGAGAAAGGACAGAATCTCTGCTGTGCCACAAAACATGAGAGATGAGAACTGCAGGGCTGAAATAGCAGCTGCTGTGAGCCCACCTTTTCTGGCTTCCTCAGGCCTCAGAATTCCCTTCCCTGAAGGCCTCCCCTGCTTCCATTTAATATCAAATTTTGCTCTTTATAAACAGTTACAAACACAGACAGGTGTTTGTAAGCTAAGAAGGTAAAGACCATAAAGAAACTGGAACTCTATTTAAACTTCACAAGGCTTTTAGATATTACAGTGAAGAATCTGAAGCATTACTGAGTGACCAAGGATGAATATTTTTATCATTACAAAAGAAGAGTTGTGTGGCAGTCACGTTATGCTGAAACAAAAATGCTGAAACAATCAGGAATAGAAAATGAGCACAAAGTAGAAAATTTTTAGAATTGGGCTAATATTATAATTCCTGTGCTGTCACTACAATGATAGAGAGCAGCACCAGGAGGATATTCATTCTAGTAAAGCCTTTCCTAGGCTAATAGAAAAATATTATTCTAATGTTAAAAAAAGGCATCCTGCCCTGTCCAAATCAGAGAAACAATTTCCAAAACAAAATGTCACATCTGCAGCAGTTCCAGGGGGACATTTTCTCATTCCTCAGAGAACCGAAGCTGGTAAAAATGATAATAATTTTTATTATTACAACAACAACAACATTTCACAGTGAATAAGCAGGGATGCTTTGTGCTCTCGCAGAGACGCAGGAACAGTGCTGATGTTTGATTGTGAGTGTGTGTGTCAGGAAACAAACGCGAGCCTTCAGCAGCCTGATTGGTTTCGCAGTCGCTGCAAGAGCCGTCAGCTCCGCAGCGTGAGCCTCTCCTGCATCGCTGCCCCGGCCTGCAGGCACAGGATGCTGAGAACGACTCACAGCGGCTGAGGCCACACTTCTGCTCTGCTGAGCTGAGAGGGGCTGCAGACTCCTCATTAGCATTTGACAGTGCTTTTTTATAAAAAATTATTTTTATTTATTTTTATTTATTCGTTCATGTTCCCGTTCCTTGCTCCAAATGCTCGGGGCATCGCAGGGAGAGCACTAAGGGCTGCCACCAGGACAGGAGGCATCTGCCACCTTCCCTTCCCTTCCCTTCCCTTCCCTTCCCTTCCCTTCCCTTCCCTTCCCTTCCCTTCCCTTCCCTTCCCTTCCCTTCCCTTCCCTTCCCAAACCTTCCCAAACCTTCCCAAACCTTCCCAAACCTTCCCAAACCTTCCCAAACCTTCCCTTCCCAAACCTTCCCTTCCCAAACCTTCCCTTCCCAAACCTTCCCTTCCCAAACCTTCCCAAACC
Source organism: Prinia subflava (assembly GCF_021018805.1). NCBI lineage: Eukaryota > Metazoa > Chordata > Aves > Passeriformes > Cisticolidae > Prinia > Prinia subflava. The sequence continues at coordinate 4,170,347 of NC_086270.1, forward strand.
TTCCCAAACCTTCCCAAACCTTCCCAAACCTTCCCTTCCCAAACCTTCCCAAACCTTCCCTTCCCAAACCTTCCCAAACCTTCCCTTCCCAAACCTTCCCTTCCCAAACCTTCCCTTCCCAAACCTTCCCAAACCTTCCCTTCCCAAACCTTCCCAAACCTTCCCAAACCTTCCCTTCCCAAACCTTCCCTTCCCAAACCTTCCCAAACCTTCCCAAACCTTCCCTTCCCAAACCTTCCCAAACCTTCCCAAACCTTCCCAAACCTTCCCAAACCTTCCCAAACCTTCCCAAACCTTCCCTTCCCTATTTCATTTGAAATACGTTTAAATTAGGCAGACTTGAAAACTCTATGACAACTAATAATTTAATAAAACCAAATAATTAATAACCTTCTGCTGGGAGGCAGCCACACAACTTTAGGCAGAGCATTATGTGGAGGAATAAGTTCAGGTACAGCCTTCCAGCACATCCTAATAAATCGATGCAGACATCCTCCCTCTAACAGAGGTTACAGCCTCTGTTACTTCACACTTTTCTCTTTTTTTAATGGGATTATGCAGAGTTGAAAATAAAACAAACAAAGGTGACTCACTTATTTAGATGCACCTTAGCAGATGGGATAAAAAAACCAGATCTTTTTATCCCCCTACCTATTTTCTTATGCACTGTTGGAACAGGAATTCCTTCAGAATTTGATGAATGTTACTTCAACCAAAACGTGGTTGTATCAGTTACATCTCTCACACACAGAGTGCACCAATTTTCCATTTATTAATCGTTTGGCAGCATCAACTCAACAAACATTATGGACAAAATTGACACCAGACCTCAAAAATTTCAGGGTTTTTTTTGAACAAGGAAGAACTGAAAACTTCAGGAAGTTTTCACTCCTCACTGCTGATGGATGATTCAAGATGTGGTTTTTATTAAGCTGCTGTTTGGCAATTATATTATCATTTACATAAATTTTCTTTGCAATAAATTAGCAGCTTTTTGATAAAATGGAAAGTTTACTAGGAAATACTTTCAATTCTCTGAAACAAGTTAGTATTCATCCACCTCCTGCCCAGGAGCAGAAGACTTATCAGCTGAGAGTGGTTCACTGAAGGTTTTCAATTGTTACATATCACAATTTTTATTCATAAACATTAAAGTACATTGCAAATACACAAATGTGTAAAAACTGAAAGTAGTTAGATAAACTTGCTCCCTTACAGCTCTACCAGACCCTGTGTAACATTCTTTCAAAGAGAACAAGACAGCCATCTAGAGGGCATGAAATAGAAATTATCTTTACATCACAGGGGAGCACTGAATAACCAATTCACCCATTGCAAGCCAGAATGGATGAAATGGATCCACACAACTTTAATCCACCAATATGACTTGGTATTTCCACATGAGTCAGTTAATCAATAACCCTGAACCCCAAAAGTGACAGGTTGTTTTTTTTTTTTTTCTTTTAGGATGATAACTTATACAGAAAGTATGGGGTTTTCCAAAGAAAATTATTTTCACTATATGGCACAAGCTTCTAAAAAAATGAAAAGCACCGATCCATAATTCGGGATAGACACGGCAGTTCTGTCTAATTTCTTACCTGCAGTACTGGAATCATCATTTCCATCTCCTGCACTGACTGCTACAGAAGAAAACAGCACAAAAGGGTGGCTAAAGCAGCAGCACTCCCTTACAGCAGTGTTGTAAACCAACATTTATCACCACTCTGCCCAGCAGAGTTCACTGCTTCCAGATTTGTGAACCTTCACAGGAAGAAGGAGAAGTGGGATTGCCAAGTAAAGCATTTTTGCAAGTAGTTATATCTTGATATATCAGAGAAGAGATAAATATGGGCACCATTTTAAATGGTATTCTTTTAGGTGTTCCTCTGTCGTTCTGGTTTTGGTGTTGTTTTGTTGTTTTTTGGTTTGTTTTTTTCTTTTTCCTAATATCATTCCCTTTATCTTTGTTATGTCTCAGGGTGAAAGGTTTTAAAAACATTTTGTTGGGTAATTACAGATATATAACCTTATATTATGAGACAGCAACTTTCACTCTCCGTGGCTGTTCAGCCTCTTGTTCCCCAGTCTGTCCTGATGTCCAAGGTTTCCAGTCCCAGCTGTAAAACCCAACACTGCTGGGATTGCCCCACCCTCGAATTTGTCAAGGTCCTGCTGCCTTCCAGGGAGTTGACATCTCCAAATTTATATCATAAGCAAACTTAATTAGCACGCCTTAAAGTCCAGCTTCCAACTTTATACAGACTGTGCAAGAGATTTGTATCAAATGTAAACCCCAGAAACCACCAGCGTTCAGCAAAGGCACCTCTAGAACTGCTTTTCTGAAGGCTGTGCTCCTCCTGCTCCCCGTTCCCACAGCTGCCAGGGCAGAAAAGGGGAAAGGAAAGGAAAGGAAAGGAAAGGAAAGGAAAGGAAAGGAAAGGAAAGGAAAGGAAAGGAAAGGA
>NC_086270.1:5490175-5492675 GCF_021018805.1 Prinia subflava
ATCCCACCCAGCACCACCCCTGCCCTGGCAGGGACCCCTCCCCCTGTCCCAGGCTGCTCCAGCCCCAGTGTCCAGCCTGGCCTTGGGCACTGCCAGGGATCCAGGGGCAGCCACAGCTGCTCTGGCAATTCCAGCCCAGCCCCTGCCCACCCTGCCAGGGAACAATTCCTGCCCAATCTCCCAGCCAGCCCTGCCCTCTGGCACTGGAAGCCATTCCCTGGCTCCTGTCCCTGCAGCCCTTGTCCCCAGGCCCTCTGCAGCTCTCCTGGAGCCCCTTCAGGCCCTGCCAGGGGCTCTGAGCTCTCCCTGGAGCCTTCTCCTCTCCAGGGGAGCACCCCCAGCTCTCCCAGCCTGGCTCCAGAGCAGAGGGCCTCCAGAATCATGGAATCATGGAATGGTTTGGGTTGGGAAAGGCTCCAAAGACCCCTCAGTCCCACCCAGGGTGACCTTCCCCCATCCCTGGCCATGGATCCATGGAAACAGCTCAGGGTACAAAAAATAAAATTTGGGAGAAGATGCAGCAACCCTGATTCCTGAGCTACAATTTTTTTTTTCCCTCCAGTATTGAAACATTTGTCAATATTTTGGTTTGGCTGGGGGTTTTATTCAATGTTGCAACACCGAGCTGGGTTTCCAGTAAGTGCGGAAATCTGAGTCAGAGCCTGGGCAGGAGCAGCAAAACCCCAGCCCAGTGACCACTCCAGTGCTGGGTCTGCTCCAGCTCGGCTGAGCTAAGCCTAACTCAGGGCTTTGGCAGCACCCACGGCACCCTCTGGGGTGGAATTAACCAGGGCTGGGTGTCCCAGAGGCACCCAAAGGAAAATCTCCACCCAAATCCTTCCTCCTGCAGCTGGGGATGACGCTGGGTGTAGGACAAGCTCTGAGCTGGCTCAACCCCCAGCACAGGGACTAAAACTGGTTTTAAGGGGATTTGCAGGCGCTCAGAGCACACGGGAAGGATGCAGAGACACATCTGTGGCCTGCAGCCCGGGATCCTGAGCTCCATGAGGCAAATCCCAAAGGCTCCAAACGTGGGGTTTGGGATTTACTGGAACCCAAGGAGTCCCTGGACCTTTGCCACGCCATGGATCTGTCCCTGTGTCCTTCACGTGTCCCCAGGGCTCTGGGGCTGCCCAAAAAATCCCGTAAAGCCAGATTTACTCACCAGTGCTGGGGTCTAACCCACCCCAAATCTCCTTGTTCTACACCCAGTCATTCCCTGGTTGAAAAACGAAGATTTCGACCAAAAGCAAGGTAAAAATTAAGAATAAAAGTGAGTAGAGCCTTGCTGAGTGCAAGTGCTCACTCTCAACCCCAACAATCCCCTTTAAAGTGAGTGGGGTTTGTGCTGGAAAAGGCCAGCTCCAAATGGAAAACCAACAGGAGAAATAAAAGCCCCGTTCCTGCAGGAATAATGAGCCCAAACCCAACAACAATCCTCATTAATTAAAGCCAGCGCAGCCTCCCCAGAATGACAGACAGATGGAGAAACAACAACAACGAGGGAAGAACAGCAGGAAAAATTGTCAAACACTCCGGTGGGAGAGGAGGAGACGGGTCCAGGGTTGGTTTTAAGGCGGGGATGGATCGGGATGAGAGGAGGGACCTCGGCCCCGGCTCGGCCACAGCCGCAGCGCCGCGGGCAGCGGGCAGAACACAAAGAGGTTCGGGCTCTGAAAGCGACCGCTGCTATTTCAATTCACACCCTGAATGAACACAGGGCAATTAACGAGCCCGCCGGTTAATTATGCACGGAATGAGACACGGGTGGGAGAGGCTGTGGGGCAGGGAACAACCTGGGATCCAAAAAGACCCTGGGAAATCAACTCCTGGGAAAGCCCAGCGAGGCTGGGGGTGCTCAGAGGGGACACAAAAAGGTGTTCCCATGTCCCCCCCTTGGACACACCAAACTCTGGGACACAAAGGACGGGGTTTTCCTGGGTTTTTTTTCCCCTGCCACAGCTCATTCCACACGCGGAAATCACGGAGCGATGGCTTTTGGCTGGTCCCCTCCGGAAGGGGACAACCCCTGCAGCCCCCAGGAGGTGACAGCTCGTGGTCACTCCTGGGAGCCAGGGCTGTCCTCCCCAGCAGGGAATGAGAAGATTTCCCTCCCCTCCGGCTGAAAATCCGGGATTGGAGCTTTCCCCGGGCTGCTTCGTCCGCTTGGATCGACTTCAGTAGGAAACAATCTTCAAACAGCCCGTAAATCTCTCACCCTGCAGCACCGGGGGGTTCCAGCTGGGGAAGAATTCCAGCACGGGGCAGCCCTGGCGGGCCGGGAATGGCCGGGACAGCTGGAAAACAGGGAGGGAAAGGCTGGATGGGCAGCCCCGGGACAGCTCGGGCAGCTCTCGCTGGGAGGCAACTCGGGAGATCCGATTTCAGCCCGCGCTGCCCTGGGCCAGATTTAACAGCGTGAGGGGATGAAGAGAGAATGGGAAAAGTGAGCAGGAGGTCAGGTCCAGGGCCAGGAAAAACTGGGAAATGAGGAGAAACT